>NW_024609879.1:108628992-108824941 GCF_016920785.2 Ixodes scapularis | reverse complement strand
CCCTCCTCCTGCTCTCAACATCCCTGAAACTGAGGTGCACACATTGAAAATACCTGGGGGGAACCCCGGCGACGAGACATCACTGTACTAAAAGCAGACTAATACAAGGAAGTCACACGTCCAAGATCCGTCGGCACAACAAAACGCAGCGACGGAATGGCGCCTCTTGGATTGCACGCGATCATTTGCGGGTTGGACCCGATTCTGAGCGTTTCTTCAGTGTCTCAACACAATTCCTTCCTGGCGGCGGCTTACCTCGGTCGAGCGCAGCGTAGGGGAGGTTCCCCTGACGGAGGACACGGTCAGCGGGAGGTCGTGCAGGTGCCGCAGGACTCTGGCGAGGTCGTCGTAGGCCGCGACCAACTCCGTGGTGACCTCCTCCCCCGTCCCGTAAGGCGTCGCCGAGGGAAATTCCACCGTTGGCAGCTGGAGCAGCGGGTCCAGGAAGTCCCCCACCATGGTGAGGCCATTCAGGCCGGCATGCCTGCAGAGTCCATTACGAGACAGGAAAGGTGAGCCCGGCCTAATGGCCATCATCTCAATTCGCTTCAATTCAATGTACATATTATTAGTAAGCGGCACATACCGCACCTTACTGATAAAGCACAATCCATATTTTTTAGGTCAATTACTGTACAAACACAGATTTTTGAGGTTGTCACCTGCCAAATGCATATTTGTGAGGTTGTTAAGTGCACCGATGCACATTTTGGATGTCGCTGCCTGCACAAATGTATCCGTTGAAACGTGCACTGCATTTCAGCAATGCATAGACCTCAAACCCAGATTGCTGCACTCAAGGATTCCCCTGAAGCTCTCAAATTTCCTCGGCCAACCCCAAATTTTAAAACCTGAGTCATCCACCGATGCATAAAGGGCTGGTCAGAGCAGGTGCCAGGCAGAGCACTTGCTGTTTTCGAAGTGGAGGTTTTCCTCTAATGCCAATCCACTTTGGGACATTTTTTTTTTTTTTTTTTGCCGGAGGTAAGGGGGTGGGGGAGGGAGGGAGAGTTACTCTTTACTTAAGTCCTGGGACAGAGGGTAGGAGTGTGCTCATCACGTGGGTCCGGACAGCCACGTTCTGCTGGCTGTCGTCAAGGCCTCCGTCGTCGTTGTCAGTCCCCAACCCCCCAAAAACGAAAAAAGGGGAGGAGACGACGACAACGAGGAAAGCTGTGCTGTACCTAGTAAAAACGCAAGCACTTACTGCAACTTTTACTTCTTTTTCTTTTGTGGCGTGCGTGCCTTTTTATTTCTGTGCATACCTTTAAGCCAGGGTAACACTGCTCAAACATTATACCCCAGACAGTCTGCAGATATCAGTCACCACGATATCCGTGGTTCAAATGCCGCGTGCCAAGTCTCTCTTCGAACTCGTTGCCTTGCGGCATTCGAAGCTCAGATCTTGTGGTGACTCGAGTTCGAATCTATTTGCAGACTGTCTTTTGTATTATGTACAAGCAGCGTGACCCCGGCTTTGGGGGGAAACCTATGGCAGTGAGGTACAACCACCTCGCAATGATTTCGCCATTTTTGTTTTTATAAACTTCATGATAATTGTAGGTACTGATTGAAAAGGTTGGGCATCATCTTCTAAACGTCTAGTTTTCGGCACATGTAGCACAGACAACCGTATCCCGTAATTCACTTTCTGATGTAACTTAATTGATATGCAAGCAAACAATGGGATCTCAAGAAAAAGAACTCTGGCTTATCCGCTATCCATTTCCGACAGCCGGCCCGGCCCGACCCGAAGCGAATTTTCACGGGCACGCTGCGCTTTATTTTAGCTCAGTATGAATAGCTCACAAATTGCGCGGCATTGCAGCTCGCTTGCAACTGCTGCACATAAGTTGATTACGATTCCTAATAGTAAATACTGTAAGCATTTTCTTTTTTGCTGCTATTATTAGTTCGACCAGTCTCCAGGCCTAGGCCGCTTGTTAAGAAAAATCACCCGATCTTCCTTTTCTGCGATCAAACACGCGCGGAAAGGATGGAAAAGAAAAATGACAAGCAGAAGTAAACAACACCACGTGTCACAGTTGGAAAGGAAAGGAAACATCGCGACGGGTTTGTACAAAAGACGGGCAAAGTTCTAAATTAGCCACTTTCGCTGTGCACAACCGTAAAAAAAAAAAAGAAAACAGCAATGTTGTCGTCTTTTGTGATGGTCTGCGACAAATTGGTAAGGAAAAGTACCCCTCAGGGGAACCTTTTTCAAGCACTCGTGCGTACAGATGGTTTACGCCGGCGAGGGTACGCATTGTATAGGCGTGTGTATGTGCGTGTTTGTGGCGAGAAGCGATTGTATGATGGCGGCGGCGTCGACGGGGACGAAAAGGAACGCCGCGCCGCTAGTCATCTGGAAGAGCATTCGCAGCACCACACCGAACCATACAAAAACCTATACCCACACAGACATGCTTCAGCATCTGTTTATCCCCCACTATGGTTCCTCTCCCAACCGCCGAACACAAATCCAAAAAACAAGCTGCTAAAAAAAAAAAAAAAAAAAAGAAGTAAAGTCCGGTTTGGCCCGCTTTGCCCGATTCCGAGTCAAGAGGTCCAACGCGTCAAGAGGTCCAACGAGTCAAGAGGTCCAATATTGGACCTCTTGACGCGTTGGACCTCCTGACGCTTTGGACCTCTTGACTCGCCGTGGATCTCTTGACTCGTTGGACCTCTTGACGCGTTGGACCTCTTGACCCATATTGGATCTCTTGACTCGTGCCTCGATGTGTCAAGAGGTGCAACGCGTCAAGATGTCCAATATTGGATAGCTTGACTCGTTGCATCTCTTGGTGTGAAATATGTACACGCAAGGGGTGTGAAATAAGTGCAGGCAAAAAAAAAAGAAGAAAAAAACAATTATGCAGGGCACCTAAACTCTCTCACAATGTAAGAATGCGCGAGCACTACCTTTTCCTGCGTTGTGTTGCCGCAACGGATAGCGCTCTAGTTGCGCGATCGAGAGGACCTAGGTTCGAAACCAGGCAGGGGTTGGTTTGGTGCTCACGTAACCAGGGAGGTCATGTGACCAGAGTTTTTTTTTGGTCACGTGACCACAGACCATTTTTTTGTCTGGTCACACGACCAGATAGGTCACGTGACCAGAGAGATTACGTGACCAAAGATATCACGTAACCAGAGTTTTTTTTAATATTATTATTATGTTTGATTGTGTTGGACAAGTCACGGATTTTGACGACGGATTTTGCCGACGGCTTTTTCGCTGACTGAGCCAGGTAATGCTTACGCATTAAAAAAGCAGACAACAGAGATGCTAACGAGGCGGAGAAGAAAAATGTCGAAAAAAAGAGCAAAAAGTTGAGCTGTGAAGACTTCCTCACGGCAGGGGGCATATGTCTCACGAACACGGCTTTGATAAATCGTTTCTGGCCGGTGATGTAATCAGTGTTCGTGCGTATGACCCGCGATTTGCTTGGTTTCTGAAGCGACAGACGCGCGCGCGCTGCGCTGTGGGGATCGCATGCTGGGCACTGGATTTGTAAACACCGGAAATTATTGTTATATGCTGTCAAGCTTAGAGCAACATTCGTTTGTTGGGGACCTGTGTGCCTTCTCTCCTCTACCCCTGACCACAAAATCGTAAATCTGCATCACCCGTGTTGCTCTCCCTCGCGAATATCAAACACGTAACCGGAAAGGTCTTGACATTTCACGATTTGAGAAGCCATTTCTTTTAGGAAGTGACTACTTCGACATCCGGGCTCGAAATAATTGTAAAACTATTTTTAACACTTCTTTCGTCACATACGAAAGATATGTCCATAGTTATTTGCTATTTCGACGTCTACCATCACACTGAAGCACTATTACGGCGTTTGACGTCAGGATAACTGAACATAGTTCTTTTTTTTTTTAATTTCTGTGTCCTCATTTTTAAAAGTTAAAGTAATTATTTTAGTTTGTTCACGTCCCGTCAAAATAGCTTCCTTGATATTTTGAAGTCCTTGGTCTTCGAGGAGCTTGAAGAGACAGTTTGGCCTGGCGCAGCATCGCGCGTAAAGTTAGTCATTTTTTCCGTTCGCTGTGGCCTAGCACTGGACACACTTGATCTATCGGCTTCAAGGATCAACGCGCTTTCCGACACGAACAGTTCTTCAATCAACTTCAGTCTTTATAATCCAATTTTCTAAAAATTATTTAGCAACTAATCCACCATGTTACAATTCCAACCGACTAACACATTGCGTAATTTTTACTAAAAATAAGTGATACCGTCAGACAAGTGTTCGGTAATTCGTGTCAAAAATGCTTAATCATGAAACGTTCAGTTGCATGGTTTATTTTACAGCATTCTCAGAAATAAAGAGCAGTAAAAGAGTTATATATCGCTAGCATAAGTATTTGTGGCTGCTCCGTGCTTTTGAGTAAGCCAACGGTCCAAATTAACCCGCTATAGCTTGCACCGGTCATAACATTTCAAGGAGACAATGCTCGCATTCATTTGCAACACTCTATTGGACGCCAAGTGTCATAATCTGGGCTCGTTTAAAGACGTACGCACCCCAATGATATTTGAGCTTCTTGGTTGTGTTATTTACCTCTTTTGTGATTCGGTGAACTCAATGAATAAAAACTAAAGCATAAAATAGTAGTGCATCATATTTTTAATGGAACATACGAGAACCCGGGACTGGACGAAGTTACCCAAGAAAGTATTTGCGATTACAAATAGTGAGATACATGAAAGGGAAGGCTATACGCGAGATGCTGAGGTACATTTGTATTTTATATCTCGGGAATTTCAGAGACACTTCCGTAGAAATGGCGTTAATGAGTCCTAGAACAGAGAGACTGGAACACTGATAATAAATCTGCAAGTACAAAATATGTTGCCAGGCCCTATCCATTATTTAACGCTCAAATACATATACATTGTGGCAAATAGTATCTGCCTACTTGTCTCCAATGGCTATGTAGTACTTGTATTGTCCAAATAATTCAAATAGGTTAAACAGTCAGTAACCGTCACAAGCAGTAACCGTCACAAGCAGTCCCCATTAATAGCAATATCATTCTAACGCTCGATGGACCTCTTGACGCGTTGGACCTCTTGCCGCGTTGGACCTCTTGACTCGATGGACCTCTTGACGCGTTGGACCTCTTGACACAAATTGGACCTTTTGACTCGTTGGACCTCTTGACGCGTTGGACCTCTTGACTCGAATTGGACCTTTTGACTCGTTGGACCTCTTGACTCGGCTGTCACGTGGCTATTGGACCTCTTGACTCGTTGGACCTTTTGACTCGTTGGACCTCTTGACCATAAGCCCCCCCCCCTTTTTTTAGACTTGAATGCAAGGCCGGTACCCGGCAAGTGCCCTTCATGAATGTTGACGTGAAGCCCGAGCCCTGCCCGAGTGCCGGACCGGCCCGTGGCCCGAGGTCTGGTCCGTACCAGTACAGATCTCTACCTGCGAAGCTGACGGCTCGCCCCTCTGTTGTGACTGGGCAGGCATCGCCGCCTTATGGCGAGCGACGGAGTTAGTATTGTAGGTTATTTATAAATATTTATTAGTTAGGTTTATTTCGTATTTCAAACGTTTTGATTTTGTGGTTCTTGATGATGGTCAGCAGGTTTCTAATTGGAACTATATGTCTGCTTGCGCTAATTAAGAGGTTAATTAACAAATTTTACTTAATTAGCCGACTGCGAATATCTCCCTTTACTATGTGCTCTCTCACCTGCACAAACCGCATAAGTGTAGCTTATGCAGTTTCTGAAAAGAAAAAAAAAAACCTTCGTGAAAACAGCACCAACGGACGATTTATTCAACACGGCAGAGAGTTGGGCGAGTTGGTTAAGCATCTTAATAGGTGGGAACAGCGCAGGAAAAACCGACGAAGGACGCGTAGAAGAAGTGCACAGACACAGCGCTGTCGACGAAGGACGAGTAGAAGAAGTGCACAGACACAGCGCTGTAAAAACCGACGAAGGACGAGTAGAAGAAGTGCACAGACACAGCGCTGTCGACGAAGGACGAGTAGAAGAAGTGCACAGACACAGCGCTGTAAAAACCGACGAAGGACGAGTAGAAGAAGTGCACAGACACAGCGCTGTCGACGAAGGACGAGTAGAAGAAGTGCACAGACACAGCGCTGTAAAAACCGACGAAGGACGAGTAGAAGAAGTGCACAGACACAGCGCTGTCGACGAAGGACGAGTAGAAGAAGTGCACAGACACAGCCCTGTCGACGAAGGACGAGTAGAAGAAGTGCACAGACACAGCGCTGTAAAAACCGACGAAGGACGAGTAGAAGAAGTGCACAGACACAGCGCTGTCGACGAAGGACGAGTAGAAGAAGTGCACAGACACAGCCCTGTCGACGAAGGACGAGTAGAAGAAGTGCACAGACACAGCGCTGTAAAAACCGACGAAGGACGAGTAGAAGAAGTGCACAGACACAGCGCTGTCGACGAAGGACGAGTAGAAGAAGTGCACAGACACAGCGCTGTAAAAACCGACGAAGGACGAGTAGAAGAAGTGCACAGACACAGCGCTGTCGACGAAGGACGAGTAGAAGAAGTGCACAGACACAGCCCTGTCGACGAAGGACGAGTAGAAGAAGTGCACAGACAAAGCGCTGTCGACGAAGGACGAGTAGAAGAAGTGCACAGACACAGCGCTGTAAAAACCGACGAAGGACGAGTAGAAGAAGTGCACAGACACAGCGCTGTCGACGAAGGACGAGTAGAAGAAGTGCACAGACACAGCCCTGTCGACGAAGGACGAGTAGAAGAAGTGCACAGACACAGCGCTGTAAAAACCGACGAAGGACGAGTAGAAGAAGTGCACAGACACAGCGCTGTCGACGAAGGACGAGTAGAAGAAGTGCACAGACACAGCGCTGTCGACGAAGGACGAGTAGAAGAAGTGCACAGACACAGCGCTGTAAAAACCGACGAAGGACGAGTAGAAGAAGTGCACAGACACAGCGCTGTCGACGAAGGACGAGTAGAAGAAGTGCACAGACACAGCGCTGTAAAAACCGACGAAGGACGAGTAGAAGAAGTGCACAGACACAGCGCTGTCGACGAAGGACGAGTAGAAGAAGTGCACAGACACAGCGCTGTAAAAACCGACGAAGGACGAGTAGAAGAAGTGCACAGACACAGCGCTGTCGACGAAGGACGAGTAGAAGAAGTGCACAGACACAGCCCTGTCGACGAAGGACGAGTAGAAGAAGTGCACAGACACAGCGCTGTAAAAACCGACGAAGGACGAGTAGAAGAAGTGCACAGACACAGCGCTGTCGACGAAGGACGAGTAGAAGAAGTGCACAGACACAGCCCTGTCGACGAAGGACGAGTAGAAGAAGTGCACAGACACAGCGCTGTAAAAACCGACGAAGGACGAGTAGAAGAAGTGCACAGACACAGCGCTGTCGACGAAGGACGAGTAGAAGAAGTGCACAGACACAGCGCTGTAAAAACCGACGAAGGACGAGTAGAAGAAGTGCACAGACACAGCGCTGTCGACGAAGGACGAGTAGAAGAAGTGCACAGACACAGCGCTGTAAAAACCGACGAAGGACGAGTAGAAGAAGTGCACAGACACAGCGCTGTCGACGAAGGACGAGTAGAAGAAGTGCACAGACACAGCGCTGTAAAAACCGACGAAGGACGAGTAGAAGAAGTGCACAGACACAGCGCTGTCGACGAAGGACGAGTAGAAGAAGTGCACAGACACAGCCCTGTCGACGAAGGACGAGTAGAAGAAGTGCACAGACACAGCGCTGTAAAAACCGACGAAGGACGAGTAGAAGAAGTGCACAGACACAGCGCTGTCGACGAAGGACGAGTAGAAGAAGTGCACAGACACAGCCCTGTCGACGAAGGACGAGTAGAAGAAGTGCACAGACACAGCGCTGTAAAAACCGACGAAGGACGAGTAGAAGAAGTGCACAGACACAGCGCTGTCGACGAAGGACGAGTAGAAGAAGTGCACAGACACAGCGCTGTAAAAACCGACGAAGGACGAGTAGAAGAAGTGCACAGACACAGCGCTGTCGACGAAGGACGAGTAGAAGAAGTGCACAGAGACAGCGCTGTAAAAACCGACGAAGGACGAGTAGAAGAAGTGCACAGACACAGCGCTGTCGACGAAGGACGAGTAGAAGAAGTGCACAGACACAGCGCTGTAAAAACCGACGAAGGACGAGTAGAAGAAGTGCACAGACACAGCGCTGTCGACGAAGGACGAGTAGAAGAAGTGCACAGAGACAGCGCTGTAAAAACCGACGAAGGACGAGTAGAAGAAGTGCACAGACACAGCGCTGTCGACGAAGGACGAGTAGAAGAAGTGCACAGAGACAGCGCTGTAAAAACCGACGAAGGACGAGTAGAAGAAGTGCACAGACACAGCGCTGTCGACGAAGGACGAGTAGAAGAAGTGCACAGACACAGCGCTGTAAAAACCGACGAAGGACGAGTAGAAGAAGTGCACAGACACAGCGCTGTCGACGAAGGACGAGTAGAAGAAGTGCACAGACACAGCGCTGTAAAAACCGACGAAGGACGAGTAGAAGAAGTGCACAGACACAGCGCTGTCGACGAAGGACGAGTAGAAGAAGTGCACAGACACAGCCCTGTCGACGAAGGACGAGTAGAAGAAGTGCACAGACACAGCGCTGTAAAAACCGACGAAGGACGAGTAGAAGAAGTGCACAGACACAGCGCTGTCGACGAAGGACGAGTAGAAGAAGTGCACAGACACAGCGCTGTAAAAACCGACGAAGGACGAGTAGAAGAAGTGCACAGACACAGCGCTGTCGACGAAGGACGAGTAGAAGAAGTGCACAGAGACAGCGCTGTAAAAACCGACGAAGGACGAGTAGAAGAAGTGCACAGACACAGCGCTGTCGACGAAGGACGAGTAGAAGAAGTGCACAGACACAGCGCTGTAAAAACCGACGAAGGACGAGTAGAAGAAGTGCACAGACACAGCGCTGTCGACGAAGGACGAGTAGAAGAAGTGCACAGAGACAGCGCTGTAAAAACCGACGAAGGACGAGTAGAAGAAGTGCACAGACACAGCGCTGTCGACGAAGGACGAGTAGAAGAAGTGCACAGAGACAGCGCTGTAAAAACCGACGAAGGACGCGTAGAAGAAGTGCACAGACACAGCGCTGTCGACGAAGGACGAGTAGAAGAAGTGCACAGACACAGCGCTGTAAAAACCGACGAAGGACGAGTAGAAGAAGTGCACAGACACAGCGCTGTCGACGAAGGACGAGTAGAAGAAGTGCACAGACACAGCGCTGTAAAAACCGACGAAGGACGAGTAGAAGAAGTGCACAGACACAGCGCTGTCGACGAAGGACGAGTAGAAGAAGTGCACAGACACAGCGCTGTAAAAACCGACGAAGGACGAGTAGAAGAAGTGCACAGACACGGCGCTGTCGACGAAGGACGAGTAGAAGAAGTGCACAGACACAGCGCTGTAAAAACCGACGAAGGACGAGTAGAAGAAGTGCACAGACACAGCGCTGTCGACGAAGGACGAGTAGAAGAAGTGCACAGACACAGCCCTGTCGACGAAGGACGAGTAGAAGAAGTGCACAGACACAGCGCTGTAAAAACCGACGAAGGACGAGTAGAAGAAGTGCACAGACACAGCGCTGTCGACGAAGGACGAGTAGAAGAAGTGCACAGACACAGCGCTGTAAAAACCGACGAAGGACGAGTAGAAGAAGTGCACAGACACAGCGCTGTCGACAAAGGACGAGTAGAAGAAGTGCACAGAGACAGCGCTGTAAAAACCGACGAAGGACGAGTAGAAGAAGTGCACAGACACAGCGCTGTCGACGAAGGACGAGTAGAAGAAGTGCACAGACACAGCGCTGTAAAAACCGACGAAGGACGAGTAGAAGAAGTGCACAGACACAGCGCTGTCGACGAAGGACGAGTAGAAGAAGTGCACAGAGACAGCGCTGTAAAAACCGACGAAGGACGAGTAGAAGAAGTGCACAGACACAGCGCTGTCGACGAAGGACGAGTAGAAGAAGTGCACAGACACAGCGCTGTAAAAACCGACGAAGGACGAGTAGAAGAAGTGCACAGACACAGCGCTGTCGACGAAGGACGAGTAGAAGAAGTGCACAGACACAGCGCTGTAAAAACCGACGAAGGACGAGTAGAAGAAGTGCACAGACACAGCGCTGTCGACGAAGGACGAGTAGAAGAAGTGCACAGAGACAGCGCTGTAAAAACCGACGAAGGACGAGTAGAAGAAGTGCACAGACACAGCGCTGTCGACGAAGGACGAGTAGAAGAAGTGCACAGACACAGCGCTGTAAAAACCGACGAAGGACGAGTAGAAGAAGTGCACAGACACAGCGCTGTCGACGAAGGACGAGTAGAAGAAGTGCACAGACACAGCGCTGTAAAAACCGACGAAGGACGAGTAGAAGAAGTGCACAGACACAGCGCTGTAAAAACCGACGAAGGACGAGTAGAAGAAGTGCACAGACACAGCGCTGTAAAAACCGACGAAGGACGAGTAGAAGAAGTGCACAGACACAGCGCTGTAAAAACCGACGAAGGACGAGTAGAAGAAGTGCACAGACACAGCGCTGTCGACGAAGGACGAGTAGAAGAAGTGCACAGACACAGCGCTGTAAAAACCGACGAAGGACGAGTAGAAGAAGTGCACAGACACAGCGCTGTCGACGAAGGACGAGTAGAAGAAGTGCACAGACACAGCGCTGTAAAAACCGACGAAGGACGAGTAGAAGAAGTGCACAGACACAGCGCTGTAAAAACCGACGAAGGACGAGTAGAAGAAGTGCACAGACACAGCGCTGTCGACGAAGGACGAGTAGAAGAAGTGCACAGACACAGCGCTGTAAAAACCGACGAAGGACGAGTAGAAGAAGTGCACAGACACAGCGCTGTCGACGAAGGACGAGTAGAAGAAGTGCACAGAGACAGCGCTGTAAAAACCGACGAAGGACGAGTAGAAGAAGTGCACAGACACAGCGCTGTCGACGAAGGACGAGTAGAAGAAGTGCACAGACACAGCGCTGTAAAAACCGACGAAGGACGAGTAGAAGAAGTGCACAGACACAGCGCTGTCGACGAAGGACGAGTAGAAGAAGTGCACAGACACAGCGCTGTAAAAACCGACGAAGGACGAGTAGAAGAAGTGCACAGACACAGCGCTGTCGACGAAGGACGAGTAGAAGAAGTGCACAGACACAGCGCTGTAAAAACCGACGAAGGACGAGTAGAAGAAGTGCACAGACACAGCGCTGTCGACGAAGGACGAGTAGAAGAAGTGCACAGACACAGCGCTGTAAAAACCGACGAAGGACGAGTAGAAGAAGTGCACAGACACAGCGCTGTCGACGAAGGACGAGTAGAAGAAGTGCACAGAGACAGCGCTGTAAAAACCGACGAAGGACGAGTAGAAGAAGTGCATAGACACAGCGCTGTCGACGAAGGACGAGTAGAAGAAGTGCACAGACACAGCGCTGTAAAAACCGACGAAGGACGAGTAGAAGAAGTGCACAGACACAGCGCTGTCGACGAAGGACGAGTAGAAGAAGTGCACAGACACAGCGCTGTAAAAACCGACGAAGGACGAGTAGAAGTGCACAGACACAGCGCTGTCGACGAAGGACGAGTAGAAGAAGTGCACAGACACAGCGCTGTGTCTGTGCACTTCTTCTTCTCGTCCTTCGTCGGTTTTTCCTGCGCTGTTCCCACCTATTAGGACGATTTATTCTTCGACGTTTTGGCCAGACTCCGGCCGAAACGTCGAAGAATAAATCGTCCGTTGTTGCTGTCTTCACCGAGGTTTTTTTTTTTTTTTTTTTTTTTCTTTTCAGTTATATATATATATATATATATATATATATATATATATATGCATATATACTATAATGGCGTAAGTGGCGAAGCCATTTATGCCATTTCGCGCCTGACGCATTTGTCTGTGTCATCCTGCGCCATTTTGCGGAAACTGCGCCACAGCCAATACCTCGCGCCATCCTGCTCCAAATCGCCCAACGTGCGCCAAAAAAAAAATTCTATTTTGTCTTGGTTTCGGTTTTTATCGACTCGATTGGCAACAATGAGCGCATTTAGCTTGGTCGGCCTTGCAATTGTTTGCTCCCCTTATTTTTCCTGTGTATGCCGAGTCGAAAGCGCGCGAAAAAACTCAGGGGTCGGATTTCAAGCGCTACATCACCTTCGACTGGATTGTTATTCTTCAACCATATGCGGTTAAGCAAGTCGGCTGAGGAGATGTCGAGTCGTTAAGCGTCAGATTGCCTGAGGCTCTGCGGCCCGGGTTCCGGACGTCAGCCAGTTGAAAACCCATTAGCAAAATAATCCTTTTAGTGCTTCATCGTTAGAAGTTGGAACCGCATTCCTGCAAAATGAATCGTGACTTGATTGAACTGAAACGCGGTTCGATCCGAAACCTCTCACGCGAGCGGTAGATCTGCTCGGCGTACTTTAATCTTGCTCCGGCTTATCTCTTTGATTACGATAACTCCGTTAATCGTAGTCTGCTGCTTCGATATTGAGTTGTACAATAGGATAAATTTCGAAATTCGTTGCCCTGTTCCTCCGCGCAACTGCACGTTAGTTGCTTACGCACGTCACGTGGTTCGCACATATAATTACTCTGTCGAGAACGTGTGGGTTGTGCTATAAGCAGTGCTGGTTTGCATTTTGAGCAGCTGAAATCACTCAAAAAATATCAAGGACACTATCTTCCGAAACATATGGTACTTGCTTTTTGGTTCTCACTAAGGCCAAGTTTTCGCATCTGTTACACCGTTATTCCATCTACATAGGTTCCTAACCACCCATGCTCATCTGTGCTGCTAAGCACAATTGAAATTGCTCGCGTGCTCGATCCTCTAAGGAACAAGCTGAAGTGCAATGGAAAATGATTTGAGCTGCTCTTAGACTTCTCCAAAATGTAGATTTAGCTGCTTCCAACCTGCTCCAAAGCAGCTGTTCAGCTGCTGCAGTGGCTGCTCCCAAGTACATTTCATGAGTTCCACCCCTGATATATATAGAGGGATACACGGAAGAGATTGAATGAAATAATATAAATATTACCTTAATAAGCAAAATAAAAAAATATAAAGATTGAGGGAAGAAATAGATTATAATTACACTAGATACTATTTCTTAAAAAAAAGAAAAAAAAACGAGGATATCGCGGGATTGTTCGGGGCGGAGACCTGAAAGCGACGTCGTTTTGAATTAGTCTAATGTAAATAAAAAGGGAACCAGGCGGGGCTTTGAAAAAGACTCTGTCTTGAATTACTTAGAAGTGTATCGGAGGGAACACAAGGGAAAGTATACCTCTTTAAACAAAGTGGCGATATCACTCAGCGAACCCCAAACCCCTATGGCTGCATAATAACAATTAATGGGAGGAAAATATTCAAATCCATTCTCGCAAAATTTTAGCTTAGGAAACGGAAGGAAAAAGAAAAAGACTTTGTAACAATAATTTAGATTAAACCTAAAGTAATAAAACAAACAAATATTTATACTTTAATAAAACCAATAATATCTGTATGTCTTTTTTATATTACAGATTGGAAAAAAATAACACAAGCAAAATACACCAGTGATGAAACCTCGTCGTCGTCTCAACCAAGACACAAGACTCCCCGTTTTTTCTTTTTTTTTTGTGTGTGTGTGTGTGGGGGGGGGGGGGGGGGGTTATTGGCTTTTAAGTCAAAATTTTCTTTTTGGTTAATTTAGACCCTATTTAGTTATTTTAATTTGTTTAAACCTGTTGTACCGTTTGGTGGAACAGGAAGAGAGACAAATTGTATTCTTATTCATTTTAGCTCTCGCTTAGAAAATGTAAAATGTGGAATCCGCAACGTGCATTCCACACCTTCAAGATCGCCGTTCTTTGCAGACGTTAAGTAGGAACTTGATTTGAAGATGCGTGGACTTCTGCCAGACCAACCAGACGTACAAGACGTACAATCGAACAGCCGAAGGCCCTCGTTAAAGGGGTGATGCCACGATTTTTGCACTTTGGGCAAATACCGCTTAGAACGGATACCTGACGTTAATTACCTATGAAACACGCGTTCGTTTTTCACCCCACGCAATAGGGAGTATTCACTAGCGGCCATATCCGTGTGCGCTGCTGCTGAGCAGGTGCTGATTGCGAGCTTCCGCAGTCCTTTTAGAGCGTGCATTTAGCACCATCAAGTTGGCCGGTCTTAGCAGTCTATTAATGTGAGCTCGTTCTGAGCATGCGCTCTAAACATAGCCCTCAAATATAACGTCCACTAAATACCTCCTATAGAAGTCGCAGAAAAAAAATTAAAGAAAAACGAGCAGCGTTCATCCCCTCAACTGACAGCCAGAGCAAGCGGCCACGTGATCTGGAGCCGATTATATGCCGCCACTGGCTGCATTTACATGGATGCGAAAGTAGCGCGTCGAGTCGAGATTTCACAATTTTGATTGGTAGCAGTTCGGTAGAAGAGGAAGAAGTAAGAAGACAAGCTGCATGTGAGTGGTCCCTGCTTGATTCGACGCGCTACGACCGCATTCATGTAAACGTAGCCTATGAGGGACAGCCACTTTTCAGAAGCCGAACATTTGCGCAATTTAGTCTGGTCGCCCGAAGAGCGTGCTTCACCTCACAAAGGGTGTTTGTGAGGGAAAGCCACCATTTGCAATTTAGGGCGATCTTGTTGCTTGAAGAACGTGCGTCACCACATAAAGGATTGTTATGAGGGATAGCCACCTTTCGATTATCGATTATTGGCTGAGTTTGAGACATTGTTATGTCTCAAACTCCAGCCATTGTCGTCACTGCAGGGATTGGACACAGGCCACTAACCGAATGCTTGTCGAGCTATCGATTATCACGAGCCACAATCGATTGCCCACGCAATGCTCGGGTTCAATTTATGAACGGCAATCAAATATGGGGGCGAGATGTTTTGGTGGCGCCCTCCTATGGTTACCTTTCGTGACGTCATAACCTTTCAAACAACAAGTTCGATGGTGTTTGTAATTAGCATGGTGGAAGCTTGAAATCCTCGCGCTCTGAAAGGCACAGTGCCAACACCGTCGAAATTGAAGTTCTTACATTACTCTGATTTCCGTCGATGAGAAATTCTTTGCTGACGTCATGGTCAGCATTCATCCAGTCGTGGAAGGCCGACCACAGCGACGCTTTCGATCGCTCACGTCGCCAATACTGTGACCCCCCAGCTACGCCATCAAGTTTTGCGAAAAAGAGATTGAAAGAAAGCTCGCTTTTTTTCTTGAAATTACACCCTAACAAATGAGTTTCTTGGTCAGTGGCTTTGCATGCTAGTATACTTGGGTCCCACTATAGCGCCATTAAGCTCGAGTAAAGAGAAAAACATTCCAAACGAATATCGTTGCACGGCCCCTTTAAATATTCAACTTTGTTGTCCGTGTCGCATTGCTAAGACGAAGCGACCGGAAGTCGGTTGGGACGCCAGCGGCAGTTCGTGTTTAAACAGCAAAAGGTTATATATCGACATAGAGAGAGCTTGGTCAATGGGGGGAGCTGACGGGAACCGGAGTGGAGCGGCGAAAGCGACGCCGCCGCAAGCGCCGCGTATTCCCCCGGTGATGATACTGCGAAATAAAAAAAGAAAAGGAAGATCTTTTGGTGGATCCTTAGGGAATACGTTAGCATGACCCTTGGGAAACGCAACACACATCCCCATTCGGAAAACGCTCACTCTGGAACCTTCATTTTTCTGTTCTGTCTTCCTCTACTTTTTGCTGCCTCTTTTTGGCTTCGTTACATTGTCAGTGCAGTGCTGGAACTAACCCGTTACAAGTAACGACGTTACAGGTAATTCGTTATTTGTTTTTTTTTTTACTCAAGTACTAGCGTACTCGTTAGTATCCCAAATGACTAACGAGCTATCTAATGTCATTATTTTACGGCATCTCCCATTAAATTACGTTACTCGTTCCTTTTGATTAAAAATGGCCGCATGATTTTTTGTAAACCAGATTAATTTTTATTTTGTACACTATGTAAAAGTGGCAAAGAAACCCCCAAAAAAGTTATGTATAAGCGGCATCATTTCAAACTACATCAGAAGACACTTTTAACCTTCCCACGACCGTGACCAAAAGGCGAGATCGCTGCACGGAACCCCTAAGCGTCCTTGGTGCAGTCTTCGCGCGTTAAGACGCCCCCCCCCCCCCCCCTTTCATTTCCCCCCAACATTTCTGTAACAAGACGCCCCCACCCCCCCCCCCCCCCTTTTATTTCCTCCCCAACATTTCTGTAATGAGCCGCCGCAGACTGCTGCCGCGAAGCGGCAGCAGTCTGCGGCGGCTTATTACAGAAATGTTAACCCACTTGGCCCACCCGTAAACGTTGCTGTCTTTCGATAAAAAGTCGTCGTTCGCTAAAACGTCGTTCGACCAACTGAGTGTCATCCCTCTGAGCAGTCGTCTCGCTGGAAAGAAACATCCGTTCAAAAAGCGACTCTGCCGGCGCTCGAGGGATTAGGCCCCAGCGTCCCTAGCTACTCCAGCTGGTCCCATCCTTCTCTTCAAAACAAATAAATTTTCGCTCTGCAGAAATGATAAACTCTAAGTTTGGAAGCGTTGACGTCGTCACGCTTTGAACCTAAACAAGTCTTCGCATCGGTGGCCGGGTGCTGACGTGTCGGTAATTGGAAATGCGACGTTGCTTTGTGAACGAATAAAATAACGTTTATTTTACCGGATTAACTTCGATTACAGGAAGAGGTCTATTTTACGTCCGTTACGTGGCGTGCATCCGGTTGTTCTTTTCAGAGTGGTTTCTTTTTCCCAGGCAAGGTGCTATGGGGCAAGGTTCAATTCTCCGAATCACGCTCGCGAAGCGTCACGTGTTCTAGGATATGCATTACACATCCCGCCGACAAATCTTCTATTAACCTGATCAATACAATGTGAAATTCTTTGTTAGTATTTTTGGCGTTATTGAAATTTTAAAATTTTATTATTGTGTGTTGTTTTGATTGTTTATTTATATTGTTGGTTGCTGGCTTGTGCTGTTGGTGTGTTTCCAACGTATAAATGTTATCTCTACCCCACTCCTCTGCCGTAATGCTCCGGCGCTACAGAGTCCAAATAAATAAATAATCACTCTGAACAAGTGTATTGTTGCCAAAGTTTATATAGAATCGGTTTATTATAAACAGCTGTCATATACTAAGAGTGAAACAAAGTAACGACAAACTAACGTAAAAGTAACGCCCGTTACTCATTACAAGTAACGACACCAGTATTTCGTTACATTTGCAAAATGGTAACGGAGCTCTATAACGCGTTTGCTTTTTTCCAAGCTAGCAAGTAACGCTATTTCATTACCTTTTTTCGGTAACGGGCACAGCACTGGGTCAGTGTTAGCGTTTCCCAAAGGGGGACTCATGTGGCGTTTCCTATCCAAAGGTTCATGCTAACTCATTACATGAGGGAGGATTCACCAATGGATCCTCCTTTAATTTTTCTGCCGTCTTCTTGGGCCAGCGCAAGTACTTGGCTCGCACTCCATTTTGTAGCACAAACAAAGGCATACGCGCCCCACACACCTGCAAGTTCAGATTCTTTACACGGCGCGCTTTCCTTTCCACTGCTTTGTCCACAGACGAACGCCGTCAGCTTTTGCCTGTCACGAGGATACTAATGCTAACGCATTAATATCTGAGATGACCTCGAAGGTGCCACGTACAGCGGAGCAGGTATTTTTGTCTGGGCGGGGCTGGAAGTGCGCATGAATGAATATTTGTAAGATTGATGGAAAGTGTCGATGTGCTGAGTGATTTTACTGAACCAGAAAAGGGTGACTTTGACGAGAAATGTTTCTTGAAATATGAGACGAAACTGCAAACATTGGGCGCACTTTCGGCGTTAGGGTCAAAATTCCTACGGAGCCGTGTCCACGGTTTTGACCGTCCACTCGGTCGAGGCGGCAGCTGTGACTGCATTCAAAAAAAAAAAAAGATGGAGTGCATTCTGAATTTCGCCGTGACGAGAACGTCACGTGCGTTGCCATTTCAGTTACGAAGGGTCGCAAAATGATGTTCTATAGAGTGCTGAAACGAAATACTTAAATACGTCCTTACCTAGAAATTGTGATTGGAAGATATAAGTTAAGCTAATTGCCTACGCTAGGGGAATATTCGCGGCTAGTGGTTAGTCACGAGAGCTGTCAATCAACGTGCCCAAAGTCACTGCAACGATTTCGGTCAATGGCGTGCCCTTATTTTCGTCCTATTCTTACCAACTAAAAGGGTACGGAAACAACCTTTTTGCTCGTATTTATTTCTTTATATATGATCTATGTTTGAAGCGCCAGCCTGCAGAAGCATTCTTCTAGACTATTGTCTCTGTGCTGCCGGCAGAAAATTCGAGAAAACTAATTTTAGAACGAGTGAACAGATTTCAAGATTGCGCCTGCAAAACTCCGTTGGAATGCCTCCACATCATCGGCCTCTAAGAAGCAACGCCAGTTCGCTGCAGTGTGGCTCTCCCGAGGAGTTACTTAGTCCTAAATGTTACCTGGCAGAGAGCGCTAATGGGTCTCTTACATGGCATATGTTAACTTCCACAACCTCAAGATCGGCGCTCTTTGCAGACGTTAGGTGGGAGCTTGATCTGAGGATGCGTAGACTTCTGCCAGACCAACACCCTCCCCCCCCCCTCCCTTTCCCGAGGATGTGCTGTGAACAACGCGCTCAAATATGGCGCCCAGTGAATAACTTTTATACACATATTGCCCTTGTCGCCATTGCTGGGTTCTGACGGTTCTTTCTAGTTAATGGTTCCCTCGAGCTGCGGTGTGAAACAGACGTGGTGAACCGAACGCTCGTGGCACATAAAATTACCGCATGGCCGCGAATGACGTTACGGGCAAGCTATGTATATATAGGCCATAGCAGTACAGTCCTCAGATATAACTACTATAGTCAGATACAACATAACAAAGACAGGGCGAGGGGGAAAAGGGTGCGCACGTATGAAATCTGAAGCGGAGAGGGGCGACCTCCTTTCCACTACGGCTTTTCTCATGTGCGCCCTTTTCCCCCTCGAACTAGCTAGTATTGTATTGTATTGTATTTATGCGACGCTTGCTCTTTGCAACGTGCGTCTGCAAAACAGACACGCCCCCCCCCCCCCCCCCCAAAAAAAAAAAAAAAAAGTTGGTGTATTGTTGCTGCTAGAGTCGCCGCGCTGGCGCTCCTCGTAGCTAATGAACTGAAACAGCTCGTCAGATCTCCCGAGACTCGTGCCGTTGAGAACTTCCTGAAGTCTCTCCTGAAGCTTGTCTGCCAGTCTTCTTTCCGCCTGGAACTGCCTCTTCCACTCGTTCACCGCAGAGCCGTATATGTAGAGAGTTTGGTCAATGGGAGGCGCGGGCAGAGCCAGGGCGTGCACCAGACTCGGAAAGAGGGCTTGGCACGCTCTCTTGACCAACCAGAAGCCGAAAAGAATCCCCTAGCTGTGGTAGCGAGAATCAGTTCTGATCAAAGGTTTATGTTCGTATATGGTTTTAGTAAGCGCGTAAGAGTGAAGCATAGTAACTCTTCGTGGTTGAAAATAAGGTGCACGTGTTGTTTTGATCATGATCATGCAGAAAGATGTAAGAAACGAATGTGCCGCTCAACTCTGTTTTGCGCGGTCAGAGTGTGACCGCTCGGACGGCAGATGCCCGGCCCTCGGCGCTCGGCGTACGGATTATGTCGATGGTTCCGCTAGTCGCACTCTTCCACCATCATTTCAGATGAGCGTGATTGAAAATCACGTGTTCCATATTTTCAGTCATCGAGAGTTACTCTAATGCAGTTATCAGGTTTGTTTCTCGCGACCACCGCCAGGGTATTATTTCCGGCTTCTGGTTGGTCACATTCGAATTTCTGAAGACGCCCTAAAACACACCCAGCCCGGTTTCAGCCAATGGCGCCTCCCCATTTGTCTCCTATACTTCCCAACGAATGGCCAAACTCTCTACATATACGGCTCTGCTTCACCGTAGACAGTCCTCTCTTGTCCTGCATCTTGCGCTCCTCTAAGTTGTCCTTTAGCTCTTGCTTCATCTCCTTTGCTTTCTCCTCGAAATCGCACTTCTGGTTGTTTGACATCTCCGGATGAATGGTGAGATCCTTTGCGGCATCGTCTAGCTTCGATTTGAGCTTGGTGCAGTCGTCCGAACCTTGCCTCGCTTTGCACTGCTCCAGGTCTCTTTGGACTCCTCGATGGCTTTCTGTTCGATGGAGCTAATGGAGCTGGATGGATGGATGGATGGATGAATACGGCTGAGCCCTTTGGATCGGGCGGTAGCTTACGCCACCTAGCCATTTTGTTTTACCATTTAAGCTTAGAATATTTAAATGTGAAATCTATATTCACTCCGCAGTCCAAAGAAAGTGAGGCTATGAAACCCCCTTGCCATCAGTGGATAAGAAAATACCTAGTTTTCTCTCGATTTCTGCCACCATTCACTTAATCTTTGCTTGGTAATCTCTACAGTCTTGAAATCCACTCTCCCTTCGCTGTCTCTAAAACCCAATGACTTTATTAAATCTATGTTGTCTTCGGTAGGCATAGGGTGAAGCCCTTTACAGTAGAGTATCAAGTGCTCAGCCGTCTCGTCCTCCTCTCCACAAGCAGTGCACACTGTACCAATTTCCTGGTACTTCACTCTGTATGTTCTGGTTCGCAGAACACCCGTTCTTGCCTCAAACAGCAATGAGCTTCCCCTAGAATTGTCATAAATGCTTTCTTTGGCAATAACTCTTTTGTTTAATATATAGCTTTCCAGAGCCGTCTTTGTCTGCATTCCCTCTAGCCACCAATCTCTTTCTGTGGCCTTAACTTTCTTCTTAACTGAGACTTGCTCTTCCGTATCTTCGCTATAGCCCAAAAACTTTCCTCTTAATTTCCTAGTGCGCTGTCTCCACTTTGTAAGGTAAAGCATGGGATGCAGTTCGTGTCGTGTGTAAAAGGCGTGGTTTACCGCATTCCCTTCTCTTGTGGGCACTGGTATATCGGGCAGACTGGCCGGTGCTTAAACATCAGACTAAGAGAGCACCATAGCTCCTTGAAGGGCACCGCTAATTCGCATCTAGCGATACATTGCAGAGATTGCGGTTGCGAACCACGCTTTGAAAACACCAGTATATTGTTTCAACACCGCGACCAAACATGTCGAGAAATGATAGAAGCCTACAACATCACGAAGAACAACAGTTCGTGTGTGAGCCAACCATCGGTGACTCTGACTCCCAGCGAGATGAAGTTTTTGGATTCAGGGTGACATAAGCTCCCGAGGAAAGAAAGAAGAAAACCAATCTACGATCGGGGAAAAAAGAAGAAAGGGACATATTTCACGAGGCGCCAAGCAAGCGCGCGAACATTTGACTCCATGTTTTTCATTTCATTGTCATTCTTCCTTAGTGTGTAATACAAACCAGTTGATAGTCAGCGCTTTGTCTTGTGTTCTCTTCGTCTCTGTGTCCTCGTCTTAGTCGCGCTGTTTTTTCAACATGAACTCTCACCAACTCGCCCAGTTATCTATCCTTATCAAGAACCCTTGGCTGTGCAAGAGCCATTGACGTCACGAGCGTGATGCGGACGCGTCTGGCTGGCCGATTTTGAAGCGAGAGGTATAGAGAGCTCGCGGCCACGTCCTTTCGTTTTCGCACCCTTTTAATGACCGAACTCTCTATATATACAGCTCTGGTTTGCCCTACCCGGCTCAATACCTCCTATACTCGTTGTCGCATCAAGAACAAAAAAAAAATGTTTTGCGCAGTAGGAAAACGCTGCGCGTAGTAGTTCTTAAAATTTTAATTGTCGGAGGAAGGATGCACGTACATATATTAATTAAGATAACAAAAGAAGGCGCAATACATACCTTTTACGAGGAGCCGGACTCTTTTTTTTTTCTACGCTCTTGAGGTGAACCCGAGTATAGATAACAACGCCGTGGCGCTGGGTTTGTGACGTCACTTACCCGAGGCCAGTGCGTGTTGCGCAGATTGGACACGAGTGATGACGTCAGCGTTCGGCTGGGATCGTGGCCAATCAGTGAGAACTCGAGCCCCAACCGAACGCTGAAGCAGCACTACGGCCTTGTGAACTAGAATTAGTTGATACGTTGGCAGCCTACACTTTACTGGGTTCAAGAGGACGGAAGGAAAAGCAGCGATAAGAGAACATGATAAAGTGTTCCAATACTTTACCAAAGAATACATCTGGCTTCGCGAAAATCTAATTACATTTGGAGCCGACAGCTTTTGCGTAGTTAGATCGGCTGGACGCCTTCGAGACAGCGGAAAAGGCCGTCTCTGCTGTCTCGGCGAATCCGGTATCTCGGTGGGGCGGCGGCAGCCTTCTCCCTCGGCGCATGAGCAAACGCGCGACAGCGTGGACAGCGCAATGCACAGCGATCTGTCGGACGCGGTCTGCCCGAGCCGACTGAGGAGAATTCGGTGCTGTAGGCGCGCTGCCTTGTGAAAATGAGCGGAGTTGAATGTATTCTTCGCTTCAAGTGTTTATAATGATGATCAAAAAGAGGATGAGAATAGTGCTAGCACAAAATAACTTTCACTTCCGCAGAAATACACTCAAGGACAAGGGGACAGCACCAAGAGCTTGCCTTTGCGGAATGGCGCCGTTAGTGTCAGAGCCGCGGTTCATCGCGTTTCGGGCGCCAAAATAATGTGGAAAGTGCGTGCGGTATACGCTTTCTTTTGTACGGGTAGATTACGGTTCACCGTCGCACAAGCTTTTCTTTTTTTTTTCGGCTTCTTCCAGCGTTCTTTTGGGGCTAGACGCAATGAATGGCGCTGTCTGAAGCAGAGCGTATCCGCTCAATGGCACCTGTGTCTATATACCGCTTGGCCCACGATAACGACCCGCGAGGCTGATCGGTAGACTGAAAAAATAAAACCGGCAGGAAGCGACGCGCGCCAGTTCGATTAGCGACCACTTGGTTCGCGAAACGCCTCTCACCGACAGCTCAGTAACTCTTACCTCACTTGTTGGCACCTCCTTCCTTGTTTTATTTTTTCCGTTATTTGTTGTTGCACATTTGCAGTCTGTAGACCATTCCGGTAATCGTGTTCTGCGCGCTGCTATCTTTGTCTATTGGGTTGTGGAAGGAACTCTGAGCTTGCGTGGTAGCTCTCTTTTGCGGAATAGCAGAAACCACGCGTGCGTTCACAGCCAATACCAGCTACAAGACAAGGCCGGCGCATTACGTCATCGTTAGTGGCTTCCCGATCCGCACCAAAGCGGCAGAAAAATTGAAGACTTCGAAGAATTAAGGACCCGGGCCCCATGCCCCCTGGATACGTGCCTAATGGAAGCCATCAGTGTTGAAACGCAGAAATAAATATATTATGAGGAGGCGGCGGAAAGTCTTCGAGGCGCGATTGCCCAAAACCTCCTAGAGTCGGTGACAGGTGAAGAGCCCCGTGGATAATAGTGAGTTCTAGAATTGCGTATTCTACACCGCGCGTGCGCGGGAGCCCAAAGCTGCGTCTCGAATTGAAGCATGGCGACGACGCGCATGCGCAGCGTGGAACACGCAACGCTAACGCAAACTAAAACTCTCTGATTTACCTCCTATACACGTGCTCGTTGCCTACCGTTGGCGGGCTTACTCTAAGCGTGCTACAAAGAGTTTTCAAAAGTAAAAAGCTAATTTTCAAGGTATCACAGAATGAACCGAGCTTAAAGCCAAACATTGACGCATCACTCGTGCCTAATCTGTACCACGCACTAATACCCTCCAATAAATGACGTAGAACATCCAGCAAAGTGGCCTTCTTTTTTTCTTTAGTAATAGGCGTTATTATACGTGGCTTCCACTGACGTCACATTAGCAGCCATTGCGGCGGCCTTGTTGCTGAGCGCGTACTGCCTGCAGCGAACATTTCGCACCATCCAATCTGTTTTTCTCGGCTAGAGCAAGTATAGCAATGAGCACCGGCACTTTGCGATGACGTAACGGTCAAGTCGTGTATTGTGGCACAACTATCGACTTTATTTTCGAAGCTTCTACTTTGCTTCGTCATTTATCTCCAACTCCGCCTGCCGGTGGCCATTGAACGTCACTCACACTTTGTGGGAACATGGGAGCGCCTGACATTTATTCGAGCACTCTAATGACCCAGCGCTCAACTGCATAGCGCATCCGCATCGCTGCTTTGGCAGTTGCGCGCCTGTCCTTTAAAGGGGCCCTGCGACAACTTTTTGACTGATTTTTAATTTGCACCGATCCTGAGCGCACTGAACGTAGTAACTTAAAGAAACTTTTCTTTTCTCAAATTTCGCTTTATTTTAGAAGTGATAGGCAAATTAGAATTACAAAAACAAGCAAAAAATAACGTCCTTCATGACGTCGTAGGTCCTGGCTTGAGTGGCCGTGAACTAGAGGAGGGATAGTGAGCTCATCGAGCGCTCACGGCTGCCGCACTCCGTGTCGACGGCTCGAGAGGGCGCCACTCAAGCACGTGTTGGATAGGCTGTATGAAGCGGGCGGTCAGGGCGGCTCGCATTGCTTTTGCTGCACGATTAAAGACTTAATTCGGCATAACACTTCATTGGCCACAAACGACAGCAAACACGGGGCATGAGTTCAGAACGGGAGCCACTTCGCGCTGCCATACCGCCGAATGGCAAAATTGCCAGCCAAGCCCGCGCCGAAAGCCTTCGGAACACTCGGAACCGGTCGGATCCTCGAGCCGGTATACGACCGCAGCGCCGCCGCGTACATCCGGGACCTTTCTACGCACGCCGTTCGTCGGCGCCTCATCCCACTAGCCCTTTCTAGTATGCGCCGTTTTTTCCGCCGCTTGTTGGTGAGTATGTCGACGGGTCATTTCTTGTTTTCGTGCTTTATAAACTGCATTCGTTTCTTTTCTGATCTAAAATACTGAACAAAAACTATTTTCATAGATAATTGAAACGGTTCGCGACACTTTTATTTTGTATCTTGACTAAAAGAAAAGATTTTAGCGGTTTTGACCAGTAGTAAGCCCAGGACCAAAGACATCACATATCGCGCGCTTTCGCCAACGCAGGTCGCCCTCGTAGGTGGAGGAGGTTTCCGCGTCGTCCGGTTAAAATATGACGGGCTGATATTTAGTTACTAACTCCGTGCCCGCTGGATTGCCCGAACCCCAAGAGACCTGGAAACCGCAAAAAAGGTAGACGCTGAAATATGATTGCAGTGACTGCGTTTGACTGCGTTTGACTGCGTTGCGGCTTCGAGAAACCAGGACATCCCTGCTGCTTATATCGCGTGCCAAGATGATTCCTTGAATTGGATTCCACGCTTCATACGAAGCACAGATGTGCCGGTGACTCGCCTTCGGTTCTCGACGCAACGCAGTCAAACGTACTCAAACGCAAGTGTCTGAACTGGCCTTTACAGTGATCTGATAATACCCAATGCCACGTGCTCCCGTGTTTCCGCTAGCTGTTATTAGGAAAGTGCACACGCACACACACGAAAAAATAATTCCTGAAAGATTTTTAACAAATCATCGACCACCACTCTGAGGCTTCCACAAGTTTCCCTGCGATAGTCCTTCCTACCATCTTCAACTACCTTGGTGTTTGTTTTAGCGACAGCTCTACCTACGTAAGTGCCGAACCTGAAACCAGAATATCCCTCTGCTCGAGACGGCCAGTTCTTTTTTTTTTTAACACATTTTTCTCGGTGCTAAGGTGGTTTCGCCCACTCGGCGTTATATATAATCGGGGCGGAAAGGGGATACGAGGAAAGTGTTTCCGCAATCGTCGGCTATAGTTTCCCCTATTTTAGTTCTTTCTCCTTCCCCTTTTATTTTTTGTTCTTCGGCACAAGCAGGCAACTTCCGGGCGCCAGCGGAAGAAACCCTCGGCATATAAATAGGAAAACAGAGGTAAGTCGTTTCCCATTCGGGCCACGAAGCCTCTCAAGCGTCCCCACGCGCACTTACGTCATTTCGGCGAAACTTCCCAAGGCGCGAAAAAAATAACAACAGAAATAGGCTCTTTTTTTTTTAACTTAAAGTATTAGGTTCATTTCGGTGACTTGCGTAAGAATGTGATAAAATAAATAAACAATAAATAACATTTATTGCACTGTAAAAAAAAACACAATCACGTATACAAGCCCGCAAAAGTAAAGCACCGGGGGCGATCTATCCTTTAACGGTGCTTGGGTGGGGTTGCATAAAACTTCATTGTGTTCCGAGTTTGCCCATGCTGATTTCGTTTACAGGGCGGTTTCACGTGACGCACTTCCGGCTGCTAAAGCTCGCTGGACGCCATGAAGAACATCCACCGATTCCTATGGCGGAGGCACCATGCTTTCCAGCTTGGTAGAGTTACCAGGGAGTTTTCGTAGATCGTTTCCGCCGTCCCGCAACGCTTTCCGCAAACCGCTGCGATACCCCGACTCTACAGTCAAGGCCATAGGCGCGCAGGCGCAGTAGCGGCTTCTTCGTTGTGGAGGGCTTAGCGGACGGGGAAACGGGGTCTACGAAAACTCTCTATTGTGCGTCATGATCGATTGCGTCTCACTGAGGAGTGGACGACACAAAGGAGCATCACGTGATACGGTATGCTTACTTGTTCATTGAAATTCCCTTAAGACCCCTTGTTTGAGGGCATTACATAAGGGGGAGGGGGGGTATATGACACGAGAGCATAAAACTACCAACATCATAAGTGAATACATGGGATGTTGGAAGACAACGTGGCCATCGCCACGCGCAGGAGGTAATGACACAGAAATTAGTTTGGGTACATACGAAGCACAGTGGCAAGGGGGGGGGGGGGGGGGAGGGGGGTTGAAACACCCGAGATAACTTCAGAGTGGGTGGATGAGCAACTGTTAGCTGTACTGAACTGAGTGCGAGAGGGAAGAAAATCACAGACCCAGTTGGGTTCAAGAGAATTAATTTTTTAGACATGAAAGTTGAGCAAGCAGGCGACAGTGGAGAGCGCAATCGAAGGCTTTCGAAAAGCCCATAAATAAAACGTCGGTTTGGCGGTCGGAATAAAAATAACTATATAACTCGTTGGTGAATTCTAGGAGCTGAGTATTACAATATAGTCCCCTACGAAAACGATGTTGCTGGTTGTAAACTAAATTATTTCTCTTAAGGTGTGATACATTGTTTGAGGAGATAATATGCTCGAGAAGTTTGTAGGCTACGTTAGATATATAATGCAATAATTCGGGGCTTAAGAATGATCACCGTTTTTAAGGACCGGAAGGACCTTACCGAATTTTCAGCGAGATGGTAGGCATCCCTGAGATAGTGACTGTGAGAAAATTAGGCAGAGAAATTCGCTAGAAATCGCTTTGATATAGTGGAGAATTTTGGGGGTGGTGTAGTTAGGTCCTCCAGCTGAAATCAGCTTCAAGTTACCAAGGAGCCTCACTGTTCCAGCATTTGTGACAATAGATTCCATTGACACGCATAATACTACTTGTAGAGTATGGTCGTCGGCGTCTTCTACTGCAAACATGACGAAAAATAGTCGTTTAACACTATAGTCGGTGACAACTCAAGAAGGAAGGTGCGAGAGAAGGTAATAGACCCAGCACTGGCGAGGGCAAAAGGAGACCCCCTCCCCTCGCCAGCGTTGCGTCCGCTTCCTCCTCTCTCACCTTCTTTTCCCTCGCCCTACATTCTTGACCTGCAACATACTATAGCAGTCTGTTTCTGGTATTGGCGATCCATCTTTATCAGTTAGCTGGATGGAGGAAAAGTGACAGAAGAGATTATCTTACAGAATTTTTTTTTCTTTTTTTTTTTTAGCATTCACTCTCAGAAAAAAAGGTGTATTATTACACCCCTTGTCCCATATAATACACCCCAAAACTTCAACTCGACGTACAGCGCCCCGGAATCGAACAGGCGGCCCCAAAGTTTTCGAGGGGCTTGATAGCCGTGTGGTACAACTTATTAAAATAGCTGATGTACGTATTATTGGCTACAAAAAAGATTATCACAGTTTTCTTGGCTGTACTGCAAAAGCTCCGTGTTTTCTTTCTTTGGTCTTTGATACGTACTTTAGCAATTTAATAAGGTATATCGCACCGTTATCAAGCCCCTGGTAAAAATTTGGTGCCGTTTGTTCGACTATAGGGCGCTGTACGTCGAAATGAAGTTTTGGGGTGTATTATATGGGACAAAAGGGTGTATGGTGATACCCTTTGTTTTTAGAGTGAATTGTTACGCAGGATATTTGAAAGGTCATCAGGAAAGAACCTATGTTTAGCTAGACAAAGGTTTCGAGAGCAAGTCTTAAAAACTCGAAAAGTAGTCGTGCCAGACATCATCGCTGTTTAGACGACTTGACTTTCTGTACAATCGCTTCTTTTTATTGTTGAGACTTTAATGATTTGTGGTACCATGGGTTGCAACCGTCGCCCCGTACATGAAAAGTAGGTTCAAATAGGTATAAATTTAACTTGTTTTTAATATCTAACCAATTTTTTTCGTTGTCCTACAGTAAAAGCTTGTGTATATAAGGGTAAATATCCAGAAAGATCGCTGTTGATT
The DNA here is from genome assembly GCF_016920785.2 of Ixodes scapularis. Lineage (NCBI taxonomy): Eukaryota > Metazoa > Arthropoda > Arachnida > Ixodida > Ixodidae > Ixodes > Ixodes scapularis. Next base: position 108,796,351 of record NW_024609879.1, on the reverse strand, counting down.
GCATCAAACATGACTTTGGAGGAGTCCTTAATCATTTTTGAGGTGGGACTTCTACAACCTGGTAGGTACGGACAACTCTACGGTTAGCGAATTGTGGTCGCCCAAACCATTTCTTTGTTGAATGGATGTCCCCCGATAGGGGACGTCTTCACGTCTAGGTTCGTTAACGGCTTCGGTGAGATTACAATTTAAGCATAGATCGAGAAAATTCCTGGTTTTATTGAACCCTCTATTTGTTATTCTAAGTCAATCTACATTAGGGAAGAAGTCGCCAAAGAACAAGACGTTTGATATATGGTACCGTTCGTTGATTTCAAGCAGGAGAGAATGAAACTCGATACAAAATGGTCGGTCGAACCGGTCGCGTCACGGCGGTCGCCTATTGTTCGCGGCCACCTAGCGGTAGCCGGCGCAGAAGCATCGGGAAGTAATGGCGACGAACAGCACAGCGGACTCTGTCCCCGTCGTAATTACGACGGGGTTTAAGGCGGTTGCAAATCCGGAAAGCTTCTTCCGTGGTGCCAATATGACGAAAGTTTTCACGAATTTGGCCACGTGTACGACGTGAAGTAGGCCCGTTTCGACGGACAAGTGGATGTCACGGTGCGCTGTATTCCGCCGAAAAAACCGAGCGCGCCCACAAAAAACGTCGAGCTTCGCGTAAGTACATAAGAGCGTTTTCTTAGTTGGCGTTGAGCGAACTGCGCTAATGATGTACATTCATTGCTTTTTGAATCAGCTTAACAACGAACGGGCGATCGTTTTTGCGCCCTCACGCGATTCTCAGCGCTATGGTCTCTTCTTGTAGGCCAATGAAAACATCCAAGGGTGCGTTATAGCTTGGTGGTTGGTGGGCGACCTCGTCCCCGCTTCTCGTTCACGGTGAAGTATTTGCTCCATATTTTAGAGTTTATTTTAAGTGTCCGTGTTGTTTCATCATCGCTAGAAAAAGTGAATTGTAATATTCGTCAGTAGCTTAAAGCAAAACACGAATTGCAAGGCGAGAAACGCCACTTACTCGTATCGACGCACACGTCGCACCCACGTCGCGCGGCGCTCCGACTCGTATGTCTTCGAATCAAAGGGAATCCGTAATACTTCGTACCGTGCGCGTTTTTTGTGCTATCGGGCTCAGATAAAATTTGAACAGCGGAGCGCGTGGCCGTTGACCCATGCCGCGCCTCCCAGAGGCCTCTAAAAACTAATAAAACTGCGGGGTAGAGAGTAAGGAGCTGCGAGGGTGTGCGTCCTAGTCCGATGTTTTTGACCCTCGAAAAGCACACCCAAAATTCGACACAGCGCCAGCGGTGCGCTGAAAGTTCTATCATGATCACAACCATATTCGTCGACTTGGCACGGGCCACGCGAGGAAACTCGCCGCTCGCAGCAGGAGCAACCCGCTTGCGCGCGCGTCCGTGTAGATGACCGCAGCCTCATGCTCTTTCCTAGCTTGCGCAGTTTCTTTGTTTAATGCGAAAGCATTAACTGGTCATATGAAGCGAGCTGACGTCATCAGTTCGAAGCGCGAAAACGGCACCTAGTTTTCGCGATCCCCATAGGAGCGAAGTAAAGCTGATGGATTTCGCCTTCGGTTCCATTGGCTGGCGCGCGTCGACGGGGCTCCCATTGGCCGCTGGGCTCGTCAATTTCCACGACCGCTCACCCCATGGCGCTGCGTGTTCATCAGCGCGCCGTTAACATGGAGCGTCCAAGGTCAGCGTGCCCAGGGGAGCACGCGCGCTGGCCGGCGACGAAAAGTACGTAGCAGACGAAAAAGGGAGCGGACAAGCGGCTTGCATGCTTTCGCATTCACAACTCATAAGAAGTGCTTAGGTGTACCTCGAGTTTTTTTTTTATGCGAAAGCGTTAACTATTTAATGGAGCAAAGCCGGCGTCGTCTGTAACTAAAAAAAAAACGCGAAAGAAATGCCCATTTTTTCATTGGATGAGCAAAATGGCTCCTAAATAGCCATTGGAGACCGATTCATGAGAGCGCGCGCTCGGCCGGCGCTTTCGTGTCAGACGTTGCCGAAGGGGGTGTGGGCTGCTACCACTTCACGAGAGTGCACGCTCGGCCGCCGGGCGCAACCTCGGCCGTAGCGAAACGTGGCCGTCCACGCCAGTACACCGCAGACGAACTAAGGGAGCGGAAGGACGACATTCACGCTTTCGCAGTCACAAATCATCAGAAGTGTTGAGGTGTCCTCGGAATTGGAATTGTTTCGCTGGCTCGTCAGGGGTCGTGACGAAACTTCCAGCGCACCACGGCGCAGCGTTGAAGTTTGGGTTGTGCTGGGCAAAGGGTACAACACATCGGAGTTGGACGCACACCCTCGCAGCGCCATACTCTCCAACCCGCAGTTTTATCAGTCTCCAGAGGCTTCCAGGAGGCGCAGCATGTGTCGACGGCCACACGCTCCGTTGTTCGCATTTCATTCGAACCTCATAGTATACGTACTGTTGCAGTCAGCGTTACTCGATCAACTCAGTTGGAAAACCCGCACGGAGAGCGTGATCTCTTCTCGTACCCCTCAGCCGGGCTCAACGCTGTTTGAAGCGCCAACCTTCTTGCTCGCTACAGGCCCGTTCACACGATGCATTTTTCTCGCGCATCTAGTGTCGCGCATCTAGTGCCGAGTCCGAAAAGGACGCGCGCCCTTTTCGGACTCGTTCAGACGGCGCAACTATTTCGCGAAACTACGTTTCGCGACACTAGATGCGCGAGAAAAATGCATCGTGTGAACGGGCCTTACGGCGAATCTTGCAACAGCAGTTAAAAGCACGGCCAAAGCGGGGCAAGAAGGATGACGCTTCAAACAGCATTTCCGAATCTAGGGGTTATCAGCGGAAACTGCCGTGTGTCAACGCATGTCTTAGAAGGGAACACAATCTCCGTGGGAGTTTGCCGACTGAGTTGATAGAGTAACGTTGGTTGCAGCCGACCACGCAGCAATTGTTGTGGCTTTTTTGGCGCGGAATAGCCATCTCAAAAATTACAGCGTTAAACTCTACTGCCGCGATAACGCACAGCTAACGATACGACTGGCTGAAGCTTTCCGATGAAACAGAACCATATACCGCTAGAGGTCGCCCCGGTCGGGGCTTGAATTTGGTCTGCCCAGTTCCTATCCGGAGCGTAAGCTCGTCTGCTTGTTTTGCAGGGGGTTGTCATGACGTTTGAACGCCGAGCCCTGATTGGCTCCGATTGGAAGGATAGTGGGTATACCTAAAGGCAGCTAGCATTGAAGTCTTCCCACTATCCTTCCAATCGGAGCCAATCAGAGCTCGGCGTTCTGACGTCACCACAACCCCCTGCAAAAGAAACAGACGAATTTGCGCTTCGCATTGTTGTGCACGATAATGTAATACAAACAAAGGTTGCCTCAATATGGGTCCTTCTAGTATTATGAAAAGACGAAGTGCACTTTTTTACTTCTGTTAGCACACTTTCTACCAGCTGTGTGGGACTATCGCAACAGTAAATAATAAACGTCAGGTTAGGGTTATTGGATGGGTAGATGATATTGACTATGCACTTTGTAATGGGCGGTAGCTTGCGCCACATCGCCTGAAAAAATTGTTTCCTCTTCTTCTCTCTCCCCCCCCCCCCCCCCCCCCCCCTTCGTTCCCTCTACATCCCTGCAACTATCACCGGGTCAGAGGCATGAACCACCAGGCTGACCTTTCAGGGATCGGGCAAATACAAAATAAAAGAAAAAGGAAAACGCACCCCCGCCTTCTCCCAACGGCGACGGCGTCACCATTTTTCCTCTTGTCAACCTTGTTCTGGTTTTTTTCCAAAACCCAGACCCACCTAAAGATAAGGTTGAGACTTTAGGCCGGAGCCTCGAGGGAGGGAGTCCCGATTTTCCTCTGTCCTCCCTGTCTCCAGTTGTGCTAGTTGTTTTTACCAATTTCAGTTTTCACTAGACTCCTCCCCCAATGCTCTAACCTCCTTTTCGTTACCTCACCCCTTTTATAATCCGATTTTCCATCGTCTCCACCGAAACTCAGGGCCCCCTCTCCGTCTGTTCTCCCTTCAGGGAGGGCAGGTTTAAGCCTCTTGCACCTCAAAACCAGGTGTTGAATAGCTTCGCTCTCCATTCCACATATCCAACAAACTGTACCTATATCTTCGAATTTTGGCCTATAAGTCTTCGTTCTTAGTACCCCTATTCTGGCCTCGAACAATAAAGAGCTCCCCCGAGATTTATCAAACAAAGTTTCTTTCCTTATTTCCTGTTTTTGTAACCTATACGTAGCTAGAGCTGATTTCTCCTGCATACTTCCTTCCCACATCTCTCTCTCTCTCTCTCTCTCTCTCTCTCTCTCTCTCTCTCTCTCTGCATCCTTAACTCTGTTTTCTACTGACTTCGTTTCACTGCCGGCTGTAAAACTTTGTTGCCGAGCTTTCCAGTCCATTTAGTCCAATTTGTGTTCAAGCTTTTCATGTATAGGAACTCGTACACCTTAGCTGCCCACCTCATCTGTTCCATATCTGTTAGCCTGTGGTCAAACTTTACTTGTTGCCTCTCTGCTCTCAAAAGATGCCCAACCCATATCCCCCTGTACCCCTTTATTTCGTGTGTTACCATGTGCCCTTAAAGCTTACCTGCCTACACTCCCTTGCCTTACCCCTAAGCTTGACTGTACTTCATATTTCATACACAAGACTGCATTACTGAAAGTCAACTCTAGCTGGTACTATATTACTCCCTTCCATACCCCCTCACAACTTCGTATTTATTAAAGTTCCACAGATTGCTTTGTGTTTCATAATAGGCGAATTTCTTTTCCCCTTCTTTATTACAATATCTTCATGTTCCTTCAGATATTTTCTTCCCTCATTTAACCACACACCCAGATATTTGTACTTTTCTACATGTTCTATTACAGTTTCTTACATCTACAGAGGTTTTCCCTTCGTGTCGTTATGAGCTAGTATCCCAGGCTTGTCCCTACTGAAGTTTAGGCCGAAAGTTCTCGACTCTCTGCTACAAGTACAATGTCATCTGCATTCATCGGCCCTGGTAAAACTTGAGCTACTTTTTTCCTTCCCCCCGTGTAAGTCAGATCAAATCCCAGATTGCATTGCTCTAATATTTTTTTTATTTTCTTTCATTTGACTAAGGTATATCATAAAGAGCAAAAGAGACAATGGACAGCCCTTCCTAAGTCATCTTGTTATTGCTTCTGGTTTTGTGGTTCCGGCTTCCCAAATTATAACTACCCTGTTATCTGCATATATCGGTTCTAGAAACTTAATCAAATTTGTATTTATTTCATACCTTTTTTAGTTGATCCCTGAGTTTTGCCTGATTCACATTGTCGTGTGCTCCTTTATGTTAAAAAATGCCAGCCATAAAAGCCTTTGCGTTGTCGTTGCTATCTCTATGCACTGCGTGATTACGAATAAGTTATCATCCAACCTTCTATTTCTTCTGAAACCATTTTGGAGCTCTCCCAGTATCTGCTTGCCTTCTGCCCATTCTTCTATTCTTCTCTTTACAATCGGCATAGCTATTTGGTAGATTACTGATGTTACTGTGATTGGTCGGTACGATGTGATACTGTCTTTGTCTCCCTTACCCTTATATAATACTCTAATCCGGCTTAGTTTCCAATCACCGGGTACGTCCCCTCCCCTAACTATTTGGTCAATCACCTGTATTAGCTTCAGTTTGCTTATTTTGCCTAACATTTTAATCAGTCTCATTGGTATACCATCTGGGCCTGTTGCAGTTCGAGCCGGGACCTTACCTTCTGCTTTATCCCATTCCCCTGTGGTCATCTCAGCTAAATTTCACAATACCCCTCCTCTTGTGCTATGTTGTTGTTACTGCTCCTTAAAGCCTGATTTGGTTCAGTTCCAAAAAATCTGCTTTTATTGTACATCTAATGCGTTCTCGTGCCTCTTCCCCCTCTATCGTTGTCCCATGCTGTGTGGTCACTACTGTTCACATTTCTCCGTTCTCTTCCCCTGTGCTTGAATATGTTCCCAGAACCTTTTTGCAGCAAGTCCCCCCATCTGGATGCAAAAGTAGCCTTTCTTTGCCCATCTGTATTCTCTAGATGCCTCCTGGCGTCGCGCCATGGCTGCCTTAACTTCTTTATCCCACCAACTTTTCGGCCTTCTTCTTCATTTCATTTTCATTTATTATTCCTTGAGGGCCCGTTAGGGCATTATACAAGGAGGGTCAATAACACACTAATAATCATAGATTAAAATAAATTAACACTCACAGAGAGGAAGTCAGCATACAGATGAATCAAAGAACAACAAATACAAGTAGTTATCAACATTACACAATATTATTCATATTTTACGGTATGCACTGTAAACAGTAAAAAGAAAGAAAAATATTAGCAGATAGACATGTTTGTAAGTTCCAGGTAATTGATCAGTTCTTCGGCAAATCTATCAGAGTTAGTTTCGGTTACAACGCTATCGGGTAATTTATTCCAGTCCCTGATTGTCATGGGCAGTTAGGAATTATAAAATGATACAGTTGAACTAAAAATCGGGCGAACTTTGCGGGAGTTATCATGGCGGAGAGATATGCTGTGGGGTGGAAGGAAGAGGGATGTTCTAATAGAGGCATTGTTATAGTATAATTTATGAAACAGGGCTAGTCGAGAAAGAATGCGCCTAAATGAGAGTGCGTGAAGGTTAGCTTTGCTTCTTAGGCCTGTTACGCTAGTGAAACGAGAGTAGTCTGAGAAAATGAACCTTAAAGCTCGGTTTTGAATTGCCTCTAATTTCATAACTAGGTAATGCTGCCATGGGGACCATACAGAAGACGCATACTCTAGACGAGATCTAACAGACGAGATCTTCTTCCTAGCTTAACTTGGTATTTCTCAATACCCTCTTGAAAATACTAAGTGCTCGTTCGTCCATCCTTTTCTGGTTGCTTGGATACTGTATTCTCAATTCGCTTAGACGCTTCTTGCAATTACACATCACTTAAATTAGTGATATAATCCTTTCGATTTTGAGTGAATATTTCAGCTTTTAATGTGCCAAATGTGATCTTGATTCTCTTATGGTCACTCCCTAAGCTCTTCGTGCCCTCCTCATCTATTTCCATGCGTCCTAATTTGTTGTATAGCTTCCGGAACATTAAACAGTAGTCAATTGTTTAGTGCGAGTTGTTTCTTTCCCATGTTATTTTTCCGTCACATTTTACCTCAGCGTTACCCAGTACAAGATCAAGGGCTTCACAGAACTCGTCTAACATCCTCCCTGTTGTATCTGTATACCCATCAAAGTCTTCTAAGATAATTATTTCCTTTTGGATGCCAGTCTCTCTAATGCCCCCTGATATACACATTGGGTGTTGTGTATTTTCGTCCCTTGCATCGGTCCCTGTTTTCAGATACACAAAACCGAGTAGTGTGTCCATTCTCCCAATATTGCCTTTAACTCACATGTGTTCCCTGCAGCTTTCCCGTACCTTTTCCCAGTCTTGTCATTTTACCAGCACCCCCATTCGCCCCCTCCCTTCCGTTCCCCTTTACTCCAGTTGCATCCCATCCAAAAATAGCCTGATACGTATGGTGGTTCCTCCATTCGGACCACTGATCTCTATGACACTTGCTGGATCGCGCATTCCCGCTTGGTGGCTGCAGCGCGAGTATGGTGCCTGGAGCGCGGCTCCAACTGGTGTGTTTAGCGTCCTACCCCGCCGATACATCAAAAGTGGTACCGAAGTGGTAGCATATGACGTCACAGAAGCCGGCGTTTCATGCTGTTGCATGTCGCGATCCTGGCTGGCAGTTGGTCGTAGAAATTCTGGCAAAAAGCACAAGCGAACGCGAGTGTCGCTGTCGTCACGGCGTCCCAACTTCCGGTTGCTGTAGCTTCCGTGGATTGTCACACTGGAGAGCGATCTGCAGCAGAACAGGCGTCTGCCACTCCCACCACCGCTGCTGGGACGCCGCCAGGGTCGCGACCGGCGACAGCATGGCACGTGGATAACGTCACCAGGTGGAAAAACACTCCAGTCGGAGACGCGTTCCATCGGACGGCCATCTTGCATGTCGAAATGCGTTTTTGGAGCATTGCGAAGGCTGGCGGCAGCGTGCTGAAGACACGTTTTCTACTCGTTCGCCGTCATTCGCCGAAGAAGTTCTTTAAAATTCTGTGTAGGCCATGAAACTTGCCGTTGAGAACATGTGGCAATTTTTAAGGAAGCGCAGTGCTGCAGGAAAAAGGCGCAACACGTCGAAAGCAAGTTTCGCCGATCTCGCGGCGTGATCAAAGCTTCCTTGGCACTCCAAAGCGCTGCGTCTCTGTGCCTTCGCAAGCTTGGATAGCGATCAAGAATCGACACCGTGCGTTCAACTCAAACCATGGAGAGTGTCTGCAATTTAATGGTGGTGTAATATAGGTGGCGGATTATACACATTTTCGCGTTTAAAAAATGCTTATCATATCGGAACAAAAGGCCTGAGGTACACCTAAGCACTTCAAATGAGTTTTGAATGCGAAGGCATGAATGTCGTTCTTCGCCCCGGAGCCGCTTCTGATCCTCTCGGCGCCGCGGACGGCGGCCGCATGTGATCTTCTCGGCGCCTCGGCCAGCCTCGGCCGTTTCTGCTTCGACGCGGGCACGCAGCGCCATGGGGTGGTACCACTGATCTCAATGACAATTGCTGGATCGCGCTTGCCGCTCCCGCAAGTGAAGCCACCGGGCCTCACTCGCTTGGGATACGATTTGCCGTTTTTGCTAGCCTTTGCTGCGGTTTTCCAGCGTGCTGACGACACGTTTTCTAGTCGTTCGTCGTCATTCGCCGAAGAAGTTTTTTGAAGACTCTGTGTATTGTTGAGACTTGCCGTTGTGAACACGTGGAAAAGTTTACGAAAGTGCAGTGTCGCAGGAAAAAGGCACAACGCGTCGAAAGGAAGGGCTGGCGGCGTGTTCAAAGCATCCTTGGCACGCCGAAGTGCCGTGTCTCTGTGCCTTCGCGCGCTTGGATACCGACCAAGAACCGACGCCGTGTGAATGTGTTTAGCGAGTGCAATGTGCGTGAAGCCGTATCAAAAGGTACAACTCGTCGAAAACGTGTCGCCGGGGTCGCGGCGTGATCAAAGCTTCCTTGGCACTCCCAGTGATGCATCTTTGCGCCTTCGCACGCTTAAATACCGGTCAAGAATAGACGCCGCGCCAAAGTTCTGAACGTGTGTCGCGCGTAGATGCCTTTAGATCATTTATATATATCGGCCACGGAGTTCTGGATCGTCCAGCTGTTCCGGTGAGTTGCTATCAATAAAAGGGGGAGATCTGTACGTGTTCTTATGTACTATATTAACCATGGCTGTGTTTCAAATCTACTCTAATAGATTCCGTGGGAGCACGAATAGGGCAACGTTGTGGAGCCAGGGGGGTTTTCGAAAGCAAAAGTACAAGACGGCGAGAATGAAAATCTTTGAAGCGCGGCCGATATGGTCGTGTGCAATCTGTTGACCAATTACAATTAGGCGAGCCGCGCTCAAACTTCAAGTGCAATTAAGTAGGTTGATAATAAGCCAGCACTGATCAGTGATGAGGAGCTGTTGTGCACGGTATTGTGTAAATCGTCTAAGGACGAAAAAAAGACGTACCTTCTCCCCATCTTCCGTCGCTAGTGGACGCTGGATTAAGCTCGTTCCTAAACCGCGAGAGGAAAAGAGCTGATCCAGAGGCACGAACAGCTTCACGCACATTGCACTCGCTGAACACATACACACGGCGTCGGTTCTTGGTCGGTATCCAAGCGCGCGAAGGCACAGAGACACGGCACTTCGGCGTGCCAAGGATGCTTTGAACACGCCGCCAGCCCTTCCTTTCGACGCGTTGTGCCCTTTTTCCTGCGACACTGCACTTTCGTAAACTTTTCCACGTGTTCACAACGGCAAGTCTCAACAATACACAGAGTCTTCAAAAAACTTCCTCGGCGAATGACGACGAGCGAGTAGAAAACGTGTCGTCAGCACGCTGGAAAACCGCACCAAAGGCTAGCAAAAACGGCAAATCGTATCCCAAGCGAGTGAAGCCCGGTGGCTTCACTTGCGCTGCAGCGAACAAGCGGGGAAGCGCGATCCAGCAATTGTCATAGAGATCAGTGGGTGGTACTAATTGAAACTGAAGCGCGTCGGCTTCATATCATTGCCGTTTTGAGTGGCTTTCTGCGTGGTTCCAAAGCTGGGGATGCCTCAGATCGCGGCTTCGGAAATTTTTCTGCCGTTTGGCGCGGCTGGTGACGTCGGCTCGCTCCAGGAGACATTTAATGCTTTCGCATTATTTATTCTTCGCGTAAAACCTTCAAGCACATCCAGGGCTGTTTATAACCGGATTTATTTATACCCTTCATGGCCCGAAGGCATTACAGAAGGGGGTGGGCATAGCAACAATATACAAACAAAACAAATAAACCTAACAAGGGAGCTAAACAGGACAAAAAAATATATGATTTGAAACAATACACACACAAACAAATTCACTTAACAAAGGAGTTATAGAGGGTAGAAAAAATAATTGTTAACAGCTGTTCGAAAATCGGAGCTCTCGGCAATCTCGACTACAGCTGCGGGAAGGCGATTCAAGTCCAGTGACGTTTTAAGCAAAAAAAAAAAAATGAAATATTGATGTGTGACAGTGAACAATGGTCGACGCGCGATGAGATATAAGATGGTTGTATTAACAAAAGCTGGCGCATTGACGTGTTCAGATAATAGATCTTGTAAAATAAGCACAAGTGTGACATTTTCCTGCGAAGAGTTTACGTTGAAAAACCACCCATAGCCTCATAGACCCACGGCAAAATTTTGGAAATTTTATGGCACCCATAAACACGTACCCCGATCTAGCAGTTGAACATACTTGAAGCTCTCTGGTGTATTTCGGGTTTTTATCGGAGCGACACTGATCTCTGCTGCTAATAGTATTGAAAAATAGTTTGCCGTGTTTTTTACAGCAATCGCAATACAAATCTCGGCTCAGTTTTGCGTAAAATCCTCAGGATTTGATACGGTCACGTGTATTTGGTGGTCAAAATTGTACCGCATGGGCGGCAGTAAGGGTGGGGGCGAAGGGTCAGTTTTGCCCTGCATATGGGATACCAGTTCCTTGTTGATAATAACGGGTAAGTAACGCCCATTTGTTTTCTAAAGTAACGGTGACGGTGTTGTCTTACTTTTGCAGGACGATAACGAAACGGAGTAATGTTTTAATTTCTGACAAACTAACAAGCAACACCATTTCGGTACTTTTTTTCGGTAATGGGCAAAACACTGCTTCATAGGGTTGATGACTCCACAAGTTGCATAAAAGAAGCTTCCCCGTCTCGCCCATTGTAAAAGATGAAAAATAAACAATGTTAAGTTTTCATGGAGCCGCAGAATCTTTTTGCCTTGCCCGATGGGGCACAAGTTCTAAAAGATATACTTTTGGACCAGCAATCCACCTTTTGCCAAATATGTGCTGCCATCTAGACACGCGACTTGGTTCGAGACCAAGTTTGACTAGAAAACAATGCAAGCGGAAGGCCCCTCCGATCCGTTTGACACCCAAAATGTCCCGCTTGCCCATTGAAACGCTGTGACCTAGAAACGGCCCTCCCATACTTTGCCTCCGTGTCCATCATGGGTTATCGTCGACCCGGAGTTGATACAAGAAATCATGAAAAAGGTCATGTTCTGTGCTCCGTCCTATTTGTTCATTCTTTCCTGTGTAAATTGAAACTCATCAGCACGCTCGGTTTTTAATAGTTCTGCCTGTATTTTTGAGTATGTCTTGTCTAAACCCCAATTGTGCGCGGTTCCCAAGTCTTCAATCCGGTTGCTTTCCTGGAAGCGGCCCTCTTCAAATCAAAGATGAGTTGTGTGCTCCGTCCTATTTGTTTATTCTTTCGTGTGTTGACTCAATTTCCCCCTCTCCTCGGTCAAAAGGAAGAGAGGGAGATGGTACCAAACCATTTACTCTTGAACAGACTTTATCCAAAGGTCCATTCTGAAACTGATGGATTCTCACATTGGCCGGCTTCGGTATGACCAGGTTTTGTTCCGGTAAAGACAGGACAGCACGGCTGCCTAAAGCAATGGCCAAATTACCCCTTTTTTTAAGGCGAACGAAGTAATGTGACTTAATTTTGACTTTACGGCACAACATTCGAGTTAGCAACAACGGAACAATGAAATTGTTCTGCTGTTTATACAGGTAAACTGCATTCTTATTTTTAGTGTGAAGTCAATCTCATTAATACACACGAAGAGTCATACACATATGCAAGGCTTTATTGTACATGTCTCCAAAGGCAGCACAGACAACAATCAACTCCAATATGTCGCCAGCAATAGACACTGACTACTACTGCAAGAAAAAAAAAACGTATCTGTCAAAGTGTATACAACGGATGCCTAATAACTGGCATCCACACAGCACGGTACAAAAGGTTAGTGAAACTAGCTGCCTGACTTAGAAATCCGACACACCAGCACTTGCTGGTTGTATAAAGTAGCAAAAAAATCGGCTGCGCTTCATGTTTGGACTAGACACTGGGCATTTACAAAAATTTCGATGAGTGATAGTTGTTAGTCGTGATCCCCATCGCGTTATAAAAAAAGAAGCAGAATTATATCAAGAGAAGCCACAAAGGCAAAACATTTTAAGGCAGAAATTTGAATTACAAAAACGTGCTGCCCGACTGCGGTAGCGATGGTTGTAAGTTCGAAGTATAAACTGGCTGTTGCAAACGCAGAACGCACTTGGGAGTTTGTAGTTTTCAGGTCGTAAGAGGCGGTCTGCAGAGTTGCATATCAATGTAAGTTACGGCAGTCATTGAATGACACTTGGGTGTGGACTTCCAGAAACTGTTTATGTTCATTTGTGTACTATGTATATACCAAAAAACACAATTTATAATGCTGTTGTCCAGACTGCTATAATGGAAACTGTTTTCACAACTTGTGCAAGTGCTAACATTGTACGAAATCATACTGCAGTAAAAAAAATGTTATCTTCATAAGACATAAAAGGAAAGTTTGATTTGTTTTGATCATAAACTGTACTTCTTGAAGGCCTGTAAGTATCTCAAGGTGTGACTTCGTTGAAGGGCAACACTGTTTTTATTTTTGTTATTGTTGAATGAATTCACAAGTTCTCAATTGGCTTTCCTGTTTCATTTGTCCTAATCAAGTAGTATTTCGTTTTCTGTCAGACATTCATTTTGTCTGGGCCTGCTGGATGGTCTGGCCGTGAGGGGGCTGTCATTTTGTTAGGCATGTCAGTGCCTTTTGTGACGGCACCCCAGACAACTGTCCTACCTCGACGGTTGTCTCAATAAACTTTGATTGAACCGTCCATTGGTACTTCATACTTCTCAATGTAAAATTGCCAATCATCTCTAAATGTTGAGAATTAAACAGAATTGCCCTTTGAATTCTTCACAAATTAATATTGCACAAATTCACCAAAGGAATGCCTATTTTGCCACACCCTCTCAGATAACCATGTGTCAATTTAATTTGCTCGGTGCAGTGAGTTGGAAACGGACTACAAGATTGAGGCACAATATAATTGTAAGGCAAGTAATTTTCAGAATTTTTAGATAAACAAAACACAGAAATAACCTTTTCTCGTACATTTTACCTGCATAATCTGTTTAAAATAGTAAATTGAATAGGGTTTATTCAAAATGTGAATTCATCGAGTAAGGTAAATTTGATCAGTAAATGCAGTTTCAGGTGAGATAAGAAGCATGAGTGTCCCTTCTTGTTGTCACTAACATTTTTTTTGCAAGACTGAAATAGAAGGTTACTGACAATGTTAGTAAACAAGGCATGTTTTGCATTTAAATTTTTTTAACTTTTGCAAAAAGGGGACTCATTAATATTTAAACATTATTTATTTAAACAATATTATTAGTACCTCATACTACGAGAGGATGACGCTACAATTCTAGTAGAATACAGAAAAAAATTAAATGCACACTAGAGAAAAACTAAATAAGAAATTAATGCAAGTTGTCCAGACCAGTCAGTAAAACTCCTTAAGAACAAATACAGCAAAATAATACACACACACAGAACATATATATGGCTTTCACATACAGGAAGTGTTTTATTTACAAAAAAAGAAAGCAATTGTAAAGGTCTAAGAGCTTATAATCTAAATATGCAGATGAATAAACTGTGTATATGAAATGACTACATTAAAATCTGCTGAACCATATTATTAGTGGCCTTTCTTTGAATATTTCATTGATAGAATTTATTCATTTACATATCTAGATTATTTACAAAAAGTAAGACAACGTCCCACTTATCCCCACATAAAGAAGTGGGTACTCGGCAAACCTGCCTAAAGATGAGCTTCTCATAGCAGCGTACTTCACTTTGCTGTTCATTCACAAAATAAACAAAAAAATAATGTTAAAACTATCTACAAGAAACATGAGACTATGTTATCTCGAAACAACTTTTCCTTCAGTTTTGCAACTTGCCAACACATTTCAAAACACCACACGGGGACAGATTACTGAGATTCCTTCTTTCATGTTTCGTAATGGGAGCACCACAACGGACACTCAATATACTCACACCAACAGCTCGTAGCAAAGTGACGAATTGAAGCAACCACGGCTAAAGCTCATCTACATAGCAAAACAAGATGCCAAGCTACCGAGTGCCCAAACTTGCCGCTACAGACTAGACCGTATGACTTAAGCTTTCACGAATCAATCCTGTCTCAGCTAGTGTCATCGCTGAACCCGCATTTCATGTTCGATGCACTCTCATTTTATTCGGCAGTCAAAGGGCCATAGCAGTGACAACACAGGCACTGTTTATCTACACGAATGAGCTGAAATAAAAACTCTTCTCTCTAGACATCGAAGAGTACCAGACTCCTTTAAAAATTCCTGAAACAAAGTTTCGGCATCGATTGTAGTCAGACGCCAAAAGTCGTGAGGCGCACGACGATAAAATGAGCCAGCCGTTCCCAGAAGACCACCACAGCCTGCCAGCCGGTATATCTACAAAGACTTGGTGGAGGATTCAGATGTGCGACAGCCTAAAATTCACGACTTTAGCTTTCGCGATATGATACGGTCCCGGCTGCTGTCGTGAATTGCTGTTCCTCCGTTGACGATGTGTCCGTTGTCGACCACCATCGACGGATTCGATGCGGGGCTGGTTCCCCTGCGTCGGTTGCGCCTCACCTTGGAAAACTCGTCGCCGAAAACGTCGCCCGTTCGAAGGGCCGAAATGAGGTCGTCGAACTCTCCTTTGTCGTCGGAACTACCGTTCATGGCTTTCACTCCGTTCAAGGTGCCACCAAGATGCGTGCCATTGGCGCGCAGAGCTGCCAGACCACGTAGAGCTGTGCCATCCTTGCGATCTTTCTTCTGTGAATAAAAGGTAGTGTTGCAGCTTCATTTCTGGTTTCCGAGAGCCTACTGATCATGTAAATGGGGAAGTATGCCTAAGCGGAACTAATGTCTCACTGAATTGTCAGCGTAAATCCTTAGGTAATTACAAAGCGCCCAGCCCCCCCCCCCCCCCCCCCCCCCCCCCAGAAATTTTTTTTTTTTTTGAGAAAGTAAATTGTGCAATGTGTCAAATGCTTCTTCTCCACCCAAATGTGGTGCTAGCGGTTCGAAGCATATGCCCAAGTTTCAGAAATAATGGTTATCTTATGCAAACGTTTTAAGTGATTTTCTGAAATTTTCAATGAGAAAATGGTGGTCATAAGAGCCTTTGAATACATGGATTCACTTACTGAGAACGGGCCCCATTTTCCCAATGAAATTATAATGTTTCAACTTTTGGATGAAACATTGGTTAATTCTGAAACATGTCATCTGGTTCAGACCGCTAGCGCTACATTTCGGCGGAGAATGAGCATTCGGCGCTCTGTAGTTTAGTTTTCTTGTAAAACAAACACCAAGTTTTCATTTTGTAAAAAGGGGGGGGGGGGGGGGGAGGCACATTGTATAATTCAATCATCTTCTATCCTAGAGATTTTCAAGAGGTTTACGGTTTAGTTTGTTGACTTAGAGGAAGTTCCAGTTAACAGGCAAGAAAACCGTTTTGAAGAACTGGTAATTTAAGAAAAAAAAGGTTTTGTAATTTCCACTTATTACAGTTTGATTTCAGGGATCTCACTTCGATAGATATCTAGAGGAGTCAGTTTCTTCGTAAAACCTGTGAAATATTATGAAATTTTCACAATGTTTGCTCTGTGCAGTGTTCTAAGAGCTTAGATGTTTTTCTCACCTCAGTATATTAAGGTTTATTTCCCACTGTGCACTGCTGATCTATTGATAAAAAGTACAAGGCTGGCTTGATTTTTAGATCAAGCAGTAATAACATCTATATAAGAACATCAATAACCAGTAAATTTCCCATAACATTTGAAGCCTGAATTTGATACCACACTTTCAAGGATATTCCTTCAAAATTACACAGTGGTGAGTTGGGCTAGGGCCTTCAAATTAATTTCCAAAAGCAACTGAAATTAATACTGTATGGCATGACAATGACACCAGTAGCACACTTCAAAAGGTGAGGATGGCACGAATCTACAGTACACCTTGAGTGAGGACAAAACCCTAGTTAGCTTTGAAACTCACTAAATTCCTTAAATGGGCGCTCCGGCAGATTCTTGAGTTATCCAACCTAAACACATTTTCAGAATAGCCATGCTTCACTCTTTCAGCCTACTTGTCTCCAAATTCAAAATAGTTATTTAGAAAATGGCCAATGGAGGTGATACCAAAGCCAACATTCAAATTTTCCCGCAATTTCCGGTGGGGCGGCGTCACATGTTGTATTACTTGCAAGTCAAGCGGGCATCATAAAAAAAAAAAAAAACATATTTCGCGCATGTGCTGGCGCGAGCTTATTCAGCATTCATTTTACACCACCAGACTTCCTCTAACCCGTCGGGAACAAACTGTAATGTCCCTACTGTTCCCACATATTACTACATCTGCCGTCACAGTTCTAGTTTCGTCAGTAGAGCGAGTCTCAGCCTTTCAGACCAAACTTAAGACTTCAATACCTTCGCAAAAAAATTATTGTGACTTGTTTTTTTGCGTTACTGGTTCACACGTGTCTATTAATGTGTTGAAACAATCTTGAGGCAAATCAGGGGCTCTAAATTTTGTCTTAAAGAACCAGAGCAGAGTAACATTGGTCTACCTCGGCCTCCTGCTTGGTGCGACGCTCCTCGTCCTCCTTCCGCCTCTTGAAGTTCTCATTGTCGTTGCGGGCTTCGCTGAACGACGTGAGGAAGGAGTCGAAGATGCCAAAGAACTCATCAGGAGGCATCTGCAGTGGATCTTCGCCAAATCTTCGCACAGTCTTTTCGTACTGCATCAAGAAATAAAAGATGTGCTGAGCTTGTTGATCATGTTCGACTGAATCATAGAGACACGGTTGTGAACAAAAAAATAGTGATGCTCAATCACTGACAGACATGATTTGGTATGCAAAGGGTGTTTAAGGAAACAAATGGAAGGGTAGTGTGATGTGAAACGTTTTCGAACCCTCCCATAAATGAGAATAGGAATGACTGCAACTTTCTTCAGAAAGAAATACTGAAGTAGCTGTTATTTCATAGGACCACCTAAGACTATTTAAGAGAGGATATAGCATTTAGTCGTTAATATTGTATATTCTTTTATTGAATATTACCTCATTTTAATGGATAAAGTAGTAATATGGTTACAAGTACTACACCTATGTCCGAGCATTTCAATGCATGATGTACCCCCACAAACAATATGAGCTGAAGCGCCCCATTCAGCCTTTTTCTGCGTCTGAGGTCCCCACATGAACTACTGTCTCTTAAAGGGAGACACTACCTAGGGAAAAAAAATTTTGGAAAAAAGTTCATTTTGAAAAATGCCGTATTTACATCCACCAACATCTTGAGTATTCCCAGAATGTTTCATTAGTTTACACTGCATAGTTAATTTTTTATAAATTTTATTTTGTCCAGCGGTGCTATAGAAAAGGTAGAGGTTAGAGCACTTTGAATGCATTTTTCTCCATTCCACTTTTTTGGCATAAATTTTAATTTAGGAAAACTATTGTTTGTTAATGGGACAAAAGAAAAGACTTACTCATTGTTTTGCCTAACTCAAATTTTATAGGCAATGTAACTGTGGAATTGTTTTTTAAGGGGGGATGCTGGTCTAACTTTTTGTTTTTTATAAAAGATGCTAAGATTTGGTCGACGACATAAAAGGCAAAAACCTTATTTGATTTTTCACTGCGGGCTTAGCATAAAATAAATTACTTTTTGGAAATTTTGTTTTCACAGTTGCTCTCTCCAGGCATTCTGCTGCAGATCTAGTGAATAAAAACATTGGATATTATATTAGTTTTTTAACTATAGTTTTCCTGCAAACAAAGTCAGTGTGTTCCTTATAGAAACAACTATATTTTTCTTTTA
The DNA here is from genome assembly GCF_016920785.2 of Ixodes scapularis. Lineage (NCBI taxonomy): Eukaryota > Metazoa > Arthropoda > Arachnida > Ixodida > Ixodidae > Ixodes > Ixodes scapularis. The sequence goes on along the minus strand of NW_024609879.1, from coordinate 108,777,908 downwards.
CAATTCATGTACACAGATGAAACTTTGCACTGCATTTTTACTCACAACCGCCAGTATATACTGTAACTTTCATTCATGTTCAGCCAAAAGTTCAAAAGTCGACTCTCTTGGGTAGTGTCCCTCCTTAAATTGTCAAATAATGGAAAGTAAGGACGCCCAACTTCGCATTCCATTCCTAGTTCGAACCACAGCTCTCTCAAGAACTGGCCGGTATGCCAAAGAAGATGAACGACTGTTTCAGCTCATTAACATGTTATCCGCCATAGTACCTCAACAGTATAACAAGATTCTAAGAGCCAATTTCGGGCGATACGTGACACACGACTCCAAAGGTAATTTTAAGTTCAGTGCGACGCCTCACTGCGAGATATTTTTGGCATTTGTGACTAAATCCTCAACATCTGAAAACTTTAATATGCTGAAGCTGTCCTTGTAGCACAAGTTAAAGATTGATAAAGGCCTCGACTTCACACTTCAGTATGTAATATTTGCTATTCCTAGTGCATCACCCTGACGCAATTGTAGCTTACCCTAGACTTCATGTCCTGGAAGCTGTCTTCCAACTCGGAAAACTTGTATGTAGCTCCTGTGATGAACTCCTTCATGACCAGAACAAACTTGTCCCCATGCTGAGCAGGCTGCCCGCGCAGGAACTCCAGCTCCCGTTGCACTTCGCTGAGGCCCGTCTTCAGGTCCTGAATTTCTCTGCTCAGTTCTCCAAGGCTGCCAGACAGAAAGGGTACTTTTCAAGCAGGGAAATCTGACTGTTTTGTCACATACTTTGCTGTGTCTTTATAGTCAGTGATGGGTGAGGAATGAAGCAGAGGTTCGACCTCGAGCGAGTGCTTTCTGCTTTACACAACGCTTCGTCACACACGCAGCTAAAGTCTAGCAGAAGATAACGAGAATTGCTGAAGGCAGGCAAAGCGTTTACTGGATTCTTAACTTGTCCCCGACTATAGCTCTAGATATAGCTCAAGCTTTAAAAGTGCTTTATCGAAAACATATTTTGAGACGTTTTCAAAAGAATCCTATGTGACTACAAACACACACAAAATCCTGTTTTCTTCACATCCTAGTGTGAGCCCACCAGATGCTTGAGCATTTGGTGTACTGACTTTGCTGTGTAATTTTTGCACACAAGGGGAAAACAGTCTTTTAGATAGGGTGTCACTATGGGCAGGTTATGAGCCTCAAAAGCTGAATTCCCAGATTTTATTTATAGAGACTCAATCCTTAAGAGCGCAGCTCTTAGGCGCCCATTTCCGGCTTGAGTGGCGCCGCCGTCTGTGTAACCGCGCGCGTTGCTTTGTGGGCATTTCCCCACTAAAGTTAGTGGGGAAATTTTCCCCGCTAAATTTAGTGGGGAAATTTTCACTAAATTTAGCGAAAACTTCCCACTAAATGGAAGGGGAGCAGGAGAGAAGGTTATAGAGGGGCAGGAGGGGCAGGAGGGGCATACCCTCCCTTTCACACCCTCCCCTCCTCCTTCTCAACAGCTGCGCTTTAATTCAGCATTACAGTGAATTATAAACGTCTCATTTTTTTAGGCATGTAGACTTCAAATCCATGGGAAACAAAGAAGTGAGTAGACTTAATGTATGTGCAACTGGTAAACTTTCTTGCTTCTCTGCAGTACACCAATTCATGAGGAAAAGGTAACCCTTTCCAAAAATTATGGCTATGTACAGACTGCAACAGAGTGAGCATGATCAAGCAAAGACATATTTTTGTGTTTTTTATTTGCAATTCAAATGTTGAAATAGTGCAGTGGAAATGACTCATCTAGGAGCTCAGGTTAAGTGGTAAACTCTTTGTGCTCATTAATAACATGGCTAAGTGTAGCATGTCCCCCAAAATACTGGGCGATTCAAGGAGCGGCCAGGCTCTTTAAATCGACCGCAAAATTCGGTTTCTTAACCTATCGCGCTACAATTTTGTGCAGCGTTGCCCACAGATGGTGCATTTTGTTCTGTAAAATTTGCAAAGAATGAACTTACCTGAGGAAAAAGTAAAAAAAGAAAAAGGCTTAGCTCCTATGGAAATGCAGCGAAGCCACCGGCCTTCAAACAATACGGTGCCGTTTCGCACAAGAGACAAGAGATGGCGCAAGCGGTCGCAATGCCAGCGCACCAGAGCCGCTCTGCAACGAACGAGCATACGGCGCCAAGAGCCGGCATCTTTAGCAGACGATTGTTTTGACTCGAAAGCGGCGCGCGTTCTGCGGGCAGTGACAGTTGCAGAAACAAAAACAGGTGCGGTAACAACAAGGAACTGCAATGCAGACGACACAAATACCACGAAAAAAACAGTTAGAATAACCCAACAAACCACTTTTTTAATCGATTATGTGTCCATTCAGTGTGTTTTATTAGTAAGGATGATAAAATAATGCATTGGCCACTGATATGAAAAAAGCTTGCACTGCTTTTGAATTGAGATGGTCCACTAAAGATGTCAGCTCTCGGCGCCGTATGCGCGTTCGTTGGCGGCGTTCGTTGCGCCATCTCTTGTCTCCTATGCGAAACGGCGCCGTATTGTTTGAAGACCGGTGGCTTCGCTGCATTTTCATAAGAGCTAAGCCTCTTTCTTTTTTTACTTTTTCCTCGGGTAAGTTCGTTCTTTGCAAATTTTACAAAAAAAAATGCATCATCTGCGGGCAACGCTGCACAAAGTCGTAGCACGATAGGTTAAGAAACCGAATTTTGCGGTCGATTGAAAAAGCCTGGCCGCTCCTTGAATTGCCCAGTAATTAAGCAAAAATAGCACATTAATATCAGCGACCAGAAGTATCAAGGTGTAACCTTTCTCAAATGTGTCTTTTACTGGTGCAATTAACCATACTAAAATTTCCATTCTCTACTCCCAGTAGAACTATAATCATTTAAACACTGTCAGAAGGAAGTCTAACAATAGCCATGTTTGCCTAGCTTATTCAGAGACTGTGCCACTAATGCCGGCAAGCACAGGTAAGTGCATACCAAACCATTGTTATTTAGACTAAGTGATTTATACAGCAGCATTTAGCATCTTTATTTATCACCATCTCTTGCGTGACGCTCGCTTGATACGCCAGGTCTATGATTTTTTACAAGCCACTTTGGTGTGTACATTCTTTGGGGGGACATGTTGTAGAATGTTGAAAATCTACAGTGTCATGTTCTGCCAAGGTGTTGGACAGTGTGCATGTTATGAGCTTAAAGAGCGATTCCTAGAATTATTGTATAATGAGTAAATTGTACTAAAGGTCTAGATTTCAAAAGAGTAACAGATTTTGTAGACCAGATGCATATGCGTCTGGTTTACTCACTGCTGCTTCTCTGCAGGACACTAATGCGCGAGGGAAAACACGCATCCTAAAAAAGAGATGGCTAAGTGATGGGCAGTATTTCAACTATACGTATTTGAAATATGTACTGAAAATACTTCTGAGTAATTTGTTTTTGTTTTGTATTTAATTACATATCAACAAATGTATGTGTCAAGTGTATTCAAATACTGAAAACAGTATATCAACTGCCGTAAAATACCGAGCAAGTGCCCACTCAAAATTTTAACATAATCACAAAAAAATAGGGTATGGGTGCATGTGAGGTCATCAATTTTATATATATATGTACTGTGCATACTTTTTCAGATGTTTCAAATATTGAGGGTGGGTACTTAGTGCGTTGTGAGTTCTGACACCCTACGTTGTGAGTGTGTAATTAAATATGTGACTATTTTATCAAATTATAGTGCCATCTATGTCATTCTACATCATGAATGTTTAAATATGCTGCAAAAGGTTGAAAACTTACTTGACTTTCGCTGCTTTTTTGGCATGTGGGATGTCTTCTTCCAGCTGAAGAATGTCCTTGAACTGAAAAATAAACCAAAAATGAGCTCCCAATTTCTGTGTGAAAAACCAAAATTTTACCAGAAGTTAGTATATTGTTCAAATGTCAGTGTCCTAAACATATTAATTTTACATGAAGTAGAAGTAAAGTAGAAAGAAGTAAAGTAGATTTTACTAAAACAACAGATTATGGCTGACTGCCACATGGGCTCCACACACATTTGATGTGGTTTTAAGTTTGCCTGTCCAGGAGTAAAATCATAAAATCATAATCATTTCATACAATATAATACATCATATGTTTACAACTTAAATAAGCATTCTTTTTTCAAATGTTACTGACTTTACTGTCAGAGTGCTAGCTGTGGTCTATATAAATGCAAGTGTTTTAGCAATTAATATAAAATTCTGAGGTCTAAAATGTAAAAGAAATAAAGGACCTAGTCTAAAAAAGTAAAAACAAAATTAGTAGTTACAAACAATCAAGTTTCACATCTACTTGCTCAGCAGCCATAAGCATATCACGTAAAACATACACCCCCAAAACAATTTTTTATTTGTGCAGCTGTTTTATACTAGTGTTTACTGACACTGCACGACAGTTAGTACAAACATGGCACCTCCTCACATTTCACTGAAAGAATATGTTGAGAATCACTAAAGTTTAGCCATGTGCAAATAGCACATTTTGATTTTGAAGGGTGTGTGGTTTGGACCAAATATATTTTAATCTACTATTGAATAACCTTAGCTCGACGTGAGCACGTTGATGAAGTTAAGTAAGACAGAAAGAATAAACATAGGAATAGACAGAACAGCACCTCTTTTGTTAAAACAAATAGCTTCATCAATATCATCTGTTGGGCTAGTTGGTTAGACATGATCAGATAAAATTAGCGCAAACGACAAGAGAAGAGAAAGGTAAGAGAGGACAGGACAGAGCGCTACTCACAACTGACGTTTTAATAGAAAAGACAAGAAGGAAGTGAAGCATTTTTAAAAAAATAAAAGGAAAAGGATAACCCAACGAAAATACGCCCGCGCCCTAGGTTGTCTTTCTAAAAGAAGAAGAAAAACGCCAAAATCGTGACTACCTTGGGTTGCTGTACTAAAGGAAGAAGAAATAAGAAAACATCTCAGAAAATAAGCTAGAACGTTCAGATGTTGAACACTTCGTCGGACCTAATGTGACACAAAAGTTAAAATTCTATCTTCATGTACACTACACAATTCTTGCGGCGTATGGATCGTTACTGGTTTAGTCCAAGATAGTGTAGTTCTTTTGGTGAAAGGGTCACCGAAGGGGCACTGATGCAGGTGTTCCCGCGCGTGATGATGGCTTGCGCCTTGAAAATTTCTCTAGCTCTTTTTTCGCCGTAACGCCTCAGCACTTTGGTGTTGTTCAGCAAAGGCGAGCAGTGACAGTCTCGTACATGCACGGCGAGGTGTCCTGCTGGTGACGACTTTAGTGCAAGAGCATGTTCTCGAAGACGGTCATTAACACATCTTCCTGTCTGGCCCACATACACATTTCCGCATGTTAACGGTATCTCGTAGATTACACCACAGCTGCAGTCCACGTATTTGTGTCGATGGTTTACTCCACAATGTGCATGTAGTATCTGCGTGTTGTTGATTTTCGGACAGAGCTTCTTCAACTTATCCGGTGCAGATAGCACGACTTCAACATGGAACTTGGAGGCCACCTTCTTTAAGTTATGCGAAATACGATGAATGTATGGTAGGACTGTTGGTCGGTGTCTTCTGTCCCTTTCTTTGTCTCGTTTACCGCGTGAAGTAATCAAACACTCAGCGACTTCATACAGCAGGGAACTCGGGTACCCAGAAGACTTGAGTCTTTGCACTTGGGCATTAAAACTATCACTTGCTGAATGTGCACAAGATTTCTTTAGTGCTGCTTTCAAGCAACTGGTAACAATACCTCGTTTTATAAGCTTGGAATGGGCCGAGTCAAACTGTAAAAGTCCTTTCTGGGTTCGTGGAGAGTACATCCAGCATGTATGGTCTTGAATGAACGTCAGCCTGAGGTCTAAAAATTGCAGGACCGCATTCGCTGGTGTCTCATAAGTAAAATTGAGGCCCTTTCCTCCTTTTAAGAAGTCTGAACGTATGTTGTTGATCATTTGTGCCTCTTTGTCATCCGGGCTGCATGTAAGTAGAACCAAGTAGTCATCCACGTATCGAAAAATACGGGATATTTGTTTGTTAGACGTTCTGTTGGCTATCTCTCTATCACATTGAGACAAGAAAATGTCGCATAAGATAGGAGCTACACATGACCCTATACAAATGCCCTTCTTTTGTATGTAGGTCTTGCCATCAAAAGTGACCAGAGTGGCAGAAAGGTAAAAGCTCAGAAGTTCTAAAAAAGATTCAACCGGCATGCCACATTGGTTTTGAAAAGGAATTGAACCGTTTGCTTCTATGCATTCCTCTACTGCTGTAAACAGCTTATTATGTGGGATCGAATAAAACAAGTCTTCCACGTCAAGAGAAAACCCATAACGGGCTGGAGTGGAATCTTGCTCCAGGTAACAAATTATCTCCTCTGAGTTTTTTTACCAGAAATGGATCATCCAGATGAAGATGGATGACTACTTGGTTCTACTTACATGCAGCCCGGATGACAAAGAGGCACAAATGATCAACAACATACGTTCAGACTTCTTAAAAGGAGGAAAGGGCCTCAATTTTACTTATGAGACACCAGCGAATGCGGTCCTGCAATTTTTAGACCTCAGGCTGACGTTCATTCAAGACCATACATGCTGGATGTACTCTCCACGAACCCAGAAAGGACTTTTACAGTTTGACTCGGCCCATTCCAAGCTTATAAAACGAGGTATTGTTACCAGTTGCTTGAAAGCAGCACTAAAGAAATCTTGTGCACATTCAGCAAGTGATAGTTTTAATGCCCAAGTGCAAAGACTCAAGTCTTCTGGGTACCCGAGTTCCCTGCTGTATGAAGTCGCTGAGTGTTTGATTACTTCACGCGGTAAACGAGACAAAGAAAGGGACAGAAGACACCGACCAACAGTCCTACCATACATTCATCGTATTTCGCATAACTTAAAGAAGGTGGCCTCCAAGTTCCATGTTGAAGTCGTGCTATCTGCACCGGATAAGTTGAAGAAGCTCTGTCCGAAAATCAACAACACGCAGATACTACATGCACATTGTGGAGTAAACCATCGACACAAATACGTGGACTGCAGCTGTGGTGTAATCTACGAGATACCGTTAACATGCGGAAATGTGTATGTGGGCCAGACAGGAAGATGTGTTAATGACCGTCTTCGAGAACATGCTCTTGCACTAAAGTCGTCACCAGCAGGACACCTTGCCGTGCATGTACGAGACTGTCACTGCTCGCCTTTGCTGAACAACACCAAAGTGCTGAGGCGTTACGGCGAAAAAAGAGCTAGAGAAATTTTCGAGGCGCAAGCCATCATCACGCGCGGGAACACCTGCATCAGTGCCCCTTCGGTGACCCTTTCACCAAAAGAACTACACTATCTTGGACTAAACCAGTAACGATCCATACGCCGCAAGAATTGTGTAGTGTACATGAAGATAGAATTTTAACTTTTGTGTCACATTAGGTCCGACGAAGTGTTCAACATCTGAACGTTCTAGCTTATTTTCTGAGATGTTTTCTTATTTCTTCTTCCTTTAGTACAGCAACCCAAGGTAGTCACGATTTTGGCGTTTTTCTTCTTCTTTTAGAAAGACAACCTAGGGCGCGGGCGTATTTTCGTTGGGTTATCCTTTTCCTTTTATTTTTTTAAAAATGCTTCACTTCCTTCTTGTCTTTTCTATTAAAACGTCAGTTGTGAGTAGCGCTCTGTCCTGTCCTCTCTTACCTTTCTCTTCTCTTGTCGTTTGCGCTAATTTTATCTGATCAAATAGCTTCATTAGGCACCTGCATCCAGCCCAAGAAACCCAGAGATGAAAAGAAGGAGGGCAAAAAGCGGGAACAGGAAAAAGTGAGGGGTGGTAGGGGAGGATGAAGGTGACACAGACAGGAAAATTACTAGCGAAAGAGGTGCTGTTCTGTTCATCCCTATGTTGATTCTTTCTGTTTTATTTATTGAACAGTGTCTCCTATATTTCCACTACCGCAACATACTTAAACGAAAACCCAGCTAAGCTCACGAAGATTGCTCCCAAGCTTCCACTTGTTCATTTCTATGCTGAGTTAATTATAATCCAACTACATTTATAGACTCTAGCCTCAGAAAGTGCTGTGCCTACATTTCGATGGCAAGTAAAACAACACATTTGAGATAAACTTAAACCTATATAGAGACACGCAGCAATACCTAATCAAGGGAATCTATAAATCCTCTCATATGCAAAGATCCTTTCTCAGATCTCGAATTTAAGAAAATAAAAAGGCCAATCTTGAATTATGAATGCACGCTGTCAGGATATCCCTGACATATACTCTTACATAATAGCAACAGCTTAATTGTGAAAAGTTTACTGTAGCTTAGATATCAACATTTACAAAGGCCCTTTCTTATTAAATACACCAGGCTTGCCCGTGCACCATATCCCCTTGAAAGTGTGCTTTCCACCCACTTTCCACTCAAGCATTCGACTGCAATATTTATACTTTTCTAAATGTTGATCGCGGCGGGTTAACCCCGTTTAGCGCGCTTCTTACCGAGCACCGGTGCACTGCAGAGAAGCAAAATCCACGGGTGTTGCTTTTCTGCAGTGCACCGGTGCTCGGTAGAAAGCGCACTCAACAGGTCTAACACACTACTATCATCGCTTAAAAAAAATATGAATATCGCAGTCCATCTCGAAGCGAATATTGATTAGCGTATTATTTAAAACTACATGTACTATACGAAAATTCGAATATTCGCCCAACCAAGTACACTATCTAGATTGATACTCAAAATAAGCCCTCTCCACCACACTAGTAGACCTGAATAGCCTTTATTCTAAAAAACAAAATAACTGACCATCACTTGTCAAATTTTGTTGTACTCTCAACATCTATGTGCACACACTTTCTTGATTCACAAACCTTTGTCACCACAACAGAATAGAAAAAACCTGTCTCCTAAGCTCCATTTCACACCAAGCCTGAGCGCAGTCCATGCTACAATTTGATGAAGTCAATCAAGCGCAGCACCAAAAATGTGTTGTCACGACGTTTACTGTCTTTCTGCGCTTGCTGTCATTGGCTAAACTAATCAAGCAAGTATGAAAAAGCTCCACAATAATATTTCTAAAAATAAGGTCGGTAGTTTCACCATGCAAAAGCCACTACTTACCTTCTTCTCGAGCGTCTCAATGAGGTAGTGCAGCAGGGTGAAGTTGCGGTTGGTGCTGGACTTGGTGTCTGCCAGGTGGTTGAGGCTCGAGAGTTTGAACCCCACAGCATTGCCTCTCTGTCCCCGGTTCATGTAGTTCCCAAATGCCAGGACCACCTCGAGGAGCTTCTTGAGCCGCTTGCTCCGTTGCACCTCTTTGGAGGCCTCGAGCACAGCTGAAAGTGTTGGAAAGTCTCAGTTTTGAGGCCATTCATGATGGATTCTCGAACTGGGTGCTCGAGACCCCAGGGGTCCTCCAAAAGTAGCCACATGGGTTCTCCTAGCTCTCGAATTTGCTCAACCATCCCTTCCACATTGTAAAGTGTTTTCTCAGTTTGAGAATAATTTTAGCAGCCCTAAAGGTAACCCATTAATGCATAACTAAGCACCAAAAACACTAGTACATATGTGATAGGGGTTCTCAAGATATCAATCTGAGTTTTATAGATCAATCAGAGTTTTATTGTTTCCCAAACAGCTTTAGCGGCCTTTCTAGGGTTACGCTTCACATCATAAAGCAGCACCGAACTAAACAAACTACATGGCAATCCTAACCATAATACTATTCTTGAACTTTTTAGGTAGGGGTTCTCAAGATCAAAAAGCTTCAGAACAGCTGGCCTACTAAAAACACTAGGATTATTTACTGGCTATCATTGAGTATTCTCAAGCCCTAACAACTGCAGTCTACTGATGTAAATTATTTATGGATGTCACAAAACACAAAGATAAGAAATGCAACAATGCGACTTGATTTTAAGAATTTTGAACAAGAGATGATGATGATGATTGCGACAGTGAAGTTACAGAGGCTACAAAGTGTCAGAAATTTAAGTCAGTGAAACTTGCGTCAGTACTGCAATTCCTAGAATAAATCAGTCAAAAATTTAGAATATAACAAGTACATAACAATGCAGTTGCTGTTGCATTGCAGTAAAAATTACTCTGCTAAGTTCATCATAAAAATGATGCAACATGGTCCATTTGAGCACTCATTCGAAATTGCATGTTACAATAACTATGAGTTTCAAAGATTCATGACCGTACACAATTGCCGAAAAGATAGACCGGGACAAGAACTTGACGTAAACACTAGCGCATTCGCAACTAACATTTATTAAAAAAAAACAATCCCTTATATAACCATGAAGAACGTCAGTCATACTACAACCGGTGTAGCCTTCTATCAATAAATTCACATTCTTTTGTCATGAATGTGTCACTTGTACACCTTGTGCCTTCGGCTTTAATCTGAAATGCCTCGTATAGCTTTCTAGATCCTTTATCTGGTAGATGTCTTTATTCATACGTGATTTTGTGTATTACATGTTGTAATAAGCATTTGTTTTTGCCACGAATGTTCTAAAAATTGACTGAATAAAATTGTATCTGCAGTTACACTGTCCTATTGCAGCTCTCACTCATCACCCTATTTGAAGTTGAGCACTCTGAAATGCTAAACTCCCCTAAAGACTCAAACTTTCAACTGTCATAAACTAATGCTCTGAAAAACTCTAAATTTCATAAAAAAAGTTCCAAAAAACTCTTTTCGATTTTCCTCGAAAATAAGCTCTGAAAACGCAGTATCCTACACATAGGGTATATGCCGATTGCTGATTTAGCCGCCTCCCATGCAAAGTCTTCACAAAAAGCCTGCATGATAGACATTAGACATATAAACCATGTTGATTTAATGTGATACTAGGGATGAAGGTAAACATCAAAATGCACAGAAGGAACAAAAAATAGACAGGACGACGTCTCAAACTCTGCTAACTTGTTTATATAGTTCACATTTTTATAAAATCCCCAACTCAAGGTATTTACCACCAACAGAGAAGGACAAAGTCTATAGAGGTCAAGTGCAACAACCTCCATCACACAATGTAATAATGGCGACAACCTTACAGGTCGACAAGCTAAGGCAGCACCGATTCTCCTTCAAACTTCAACAGAAGGATGATTCCCCCCTTCTATTTTGGACACAGTTCCCACTTCTGACACAATAATGCCCTCTCCACCTAATACCCGCAGAAAACCCTGAAACGGCCTTCGGGCCAACACAATGTTGGGAAACAAAAAAACAAACAAAAATCAAACAAAAAAAACTGCAAAGCAACGAGAAAAAAACAAAGGAAAGGGCCTTACAAACATTTTGGACGGTCAGGACATAAGCTCCCTGTTTACTCTTCAAGACAACAAAACCACACGCACACACAAAAAATTGACATTACATTTTTAGCAAGTTTTTTTAATTGTCTGTTTTGTAAAGTCTTCGGTCGGAAATGCATTTGAAAGGTTGTGTCCATTATATTATTGAATCGGTAGAAAGACAGTGGAAAAGGGTGATCAGTGTAGAATATGATGACAGTTTTATCAAACAGAAATTAGAATTGTTTATCAAAGGCAGGAGAGAAACTAAACAGAATCCAAGGAACTGCTTTGCTGTATTCCCCTATTTTCATAAGATTTTCCACAACTTTGAAAAAATGTGGAAAGAAGTTTGGAATGGAGAAGGTCTTTAGTTAGAATTTCAGATTATGTAAATTAACACCATTTAAAACAGGTGTGAGTGAATGCAAAAAGGCCCATAGGGAAAATAGATATGTTGTGTGAATGGTAACATTGTGTATGAAATACCATTAGAGTATGGGTTTAAGTATGTAAAAGTGACATCACGCGGAATCAGTGACATATTAAATGAATGTATAAGAGGAATGTGAAGAGCAGTGCACAACGGTCTGTTCGGAAACGGAAATGATAATAAGGAGAACAATGTAAAAGGAGTAGTAAGAGAAACTGTGCGGTCAAAATCTCTAGGAAATTTTATGAGTCAGGCTTTGCTAGGATTCCAAAACAATTCAAAAGCTATTTATAAATGTAACGCCAATTTTTGTTTGCTTGTCAGTTTTGTTGTGTCTTGAAAAGTGAACAGGGAACCTATGTTCTCATTGTCTGGAATGTTTGTAAGGCACCCTTTTTTTTCGGGTTGCTTTGCAGTTTCTTTTGTTTCTCAACCTTGTGTTGGCCCAAAGGTCCTTTTGGGGCTTTCTTCCAGGGGTATTAGATAGAGGGCATCTTTCGTATCAGAAGTGGGAACTGTGTCAGAATAGAAGGAGAGATTGGTTTGTTCAAGCTTGAAGGAGGATGGGTGGTGCCTTAGCGTGTCGACCTATAAGGTTGTCCCCATTCTTACATTGTGTGATGGAGGTTTTGGCGCTTGAACTCTATAAACCCCGTCCTTTTGTGTTGGTAGTGATGAACTTGAGTTTGAGACTCTATAAGGAGGTGTACCAAATAAACAAGTTAGCCGAGTTTGAGATGTTGTCCTGTCGATCGTTTGTTCCTTCTACATTTTGATGTTTCTCTTCTTCCCCAGTCTCAGGTTAAATCAACATGGTTAATATTCCTCAGCTCACCTGCACCCTCCCTATATTTTCATTAGACATATGTCTCATTCCCTACATTTTATAATAGGTCCTGAAAACTCTGTAACCACCAAATGGTAACCTGCTTTTTAGGCATCTCTTTAGACATGTTCAAGGAGATATAAAATCAACTCACCAACAATCTTGGGCTTGCAGTCTGCAACCCTTTCTTGGAACTTCTTCTTGTAGTACAATGTCTTCAGTCGTTGTTCATAGTGAATAATCCTAAAGTGACAATGCAGGAATATTATTTCTTGTCTGAATGTTATAGTTACTATTACTGAAGAAGTTAGCATATGGTGCACTTGCCTGCTGATTTCATAGAGGAATCTGTCAGCCTTGGCCATGTTGTCCAGCTCTGTGCTGTGTTCTTCCAACAAAACTTTTTCCTCAGGGCTTGGGAGAAACTTGAGCAACTGAAAACGGTGACAAACAAAGGAGGAGACCAAAAAAACTTTGAAATGACCACAGGGACATTTTGAAGTATTTACATAGAGGAATAGGCTTTTTAAAATTGTGGCAACTATAGCAGTATATTTTGTTTCAGCTGTTAACAAAGTTGCTTGAGTCTCAAGCAATCTTATCTCTAAAGGCCCGTTCACACTCTTGCGACCGACTTTGATTGAGAGAGACCAGACAGGTTTTTAAGCCTTTTGCGACTTCTTAGGACCGGATGCGATGCAGCGGAGCTGGTCCTAAGAAGTCGCAAGAGGCTTAAAAACCAGTCTTATCTCTCTCGGTTGAAGTCGGTCGCAAGAGTGTGAACGGGCCTTAACTTTTTTTGCAAAGATTGATTAGGTGGAATGCTTTTCCCATATTGCTGGCTTTGTCACCCTGCACAACTCAGCATGAGAAACCAGATTCATAAAAGACTTCACAATCTGTGGATCTGTACAAATGAAATGGGACATAGCAGAGCAGAGATAAAAATTACATTTATCAGTTCAAAAAATGCCATTTGTTCACAGTTTTGTTCTTAATTTGAAGCAATTGCAGATTAATGAAACTACTGCATTTATAAGTAGTGAATATTTATTTTCCACACTCTTAATAGTAGTGCTTGAAATAATAAAGCAATACCAGAAAGCTATATTTCAATAAACCCAAAATCCGCAAAGCTAGGTTCCATATTCTTTCTACATTTTTCTGTTCCTGTTGAGACTTTTGATACTATTATGATGAACAGAGCTACAGGAAGGAGGAAATAGCTAACTACAAAAAAACCGACAAACAGTGTTTTTTCTGCAGTTCCAAGCCTAAATAGGCTGCACTAAATGCGCGGCACTCACATTAGTATAATTGCACGCTCCAAGCCCTGGGGTGTGTGAGAGTCACTGAAGCTGGGGGCGTGACAACTGAATGACTCCCCTGCCATTCTGATCCCATCGGTTACTATAGAAACAATTTAGACAAAGGCTGTCTGCCAACCTGTTCCACCATGTCCTTGGGCAATTGGTCCTTGGAGTCCATAGAAAGAATGGCCTTAGAGATTTCCTCATTTGTGAGCCTCAGCTTGGACAACAGGATGGTGCAGTTCTGGGCCCTGCGACCGTCGATCAGCGACAGTTCCCGTACCCGGGGACTCCTGGAGGTGATGGTAGTGATGTCCTCCAGAGACCCATTGGCCTGCAAAGAGGATGCTTACAATTTTCGCACAACCAAAATTAACATCTTTCGTGTTTTCTTAAAAAAGGTATGCTATTTGTTGCCTGGTCATTGACCAGAATCACTCGAGCACCATGCTTAGGCTGTCCACACTTTTCTTTACTGTTGTCTTGTGCTGCATGTTGGTAGTTCATCCATTCATGTTACATAAAGTTTGCTTATGAACCATGGGGCACTAATATCTTGTTCTGGCTGTGGTTCTGAAATGCAGTTTTTTTGGACTGTAGATACAGTGTTGGAAAATCATGGCACTATCGTGTTGCTTTATCACAAACTGTTTTAGCAAACGGGAGCATGGAAGGCCCTTACCACACTTTAGGTTTAACATGACAGCAACAGCTAGTGACAACTGGCAACACTGGTTTTATAAATATGGCTGAATGGCATTACTCATCAACTGCGCACTATATAGCAATTATTCCGGATAGTTATTAGCAAACAAAAGCCAACTCAATTAAAGGCCCTAACACCAAAGAAGCCCTATTTTTATTTACAGAGCGCTTGTTTTTGGCTCCCAGAAATTCAACCCGAACAGTGAAAGGGACTCACCCCACAACCAAGCTGTTTCTGGTATGCTGAAAATGTTCTGTCAATGTCTGCAAGGTCAATGTCCTTGTACATCTTCATATCATCCAGCTCCGTCCACACCGTGCCATCTACTCTCGTCTGAAAAATGAAATCAAACAATATATATACACAAACATGCAAACCTGACGTCACGCCACAGCGGTGGTGCTACTATTGTCAGGGCACGTGTACAGACGTTTTACTTCACATTGCTCTGGTTCCTGCACACGCGCAGCACCTACACCTCATGCAGGAATTGCACATTTGCCCACACCTCGTGTGGGGTTGTTTGCAGCACGTTGACCTATAGGTACTAGTTGTTGAAAGAAATATAATACAAAAAATTGTAGAGCAAGACTTTTTAAATTGTGTTACCTTAACTTGACCAATAGACTGATCTCAGCAAGCGTTCCTCGCATGCGTGATGCCGCCATAACTGTACTTCATAGGAGGCTGGCACCAGCACATGAGACAGCTTGTGCCACCTTGTGCTCTGCTCGCACAGATCGACCCTCAGCGTAGATGCCATGTGTGCAGAAAGACACCAACTCCCACAATGCCTGGCGGCAGGGGTGGCATAATGAAACTGGTTGGGAAATAAGTCTATTGAGGCAGTGTCTATAAGCTTGGTCCTTCTACTTTCTCACAGAGCACACATACAACCAATCATAGCGTCCTAGGTAAAAAGCATAGCAAATAACGAGTTGAAGAAAATTTGTTTTTTTGCGAAAATGCTATCTGCAAAAACTTGAACACCTTCAAGAGAGGATGTTCTCTTTTGTAAGTAACTGGGCTTCTTCTGTTGATTGCAATGTCGTTAATAAAAAGAGTCTATTACTTAAGTATGGTATGTTGGTAGTGAATTGCACCATTTGTTTTGTGGTGACTAGACGCACCGATAAGAGAGTCCAGTCTCGGCAGCAGAAAAAGAGAAAAAGACGCGTGCGCTAGCTGTACGCTCACGAAGATCAGTTCCTGACGAGACACCACTGAAATAAAATATTGTTTTGGAACGTCCGTCTCCTGCCTGTTTCTTTCACCACAGTTTAATCCAAGTGATTATTGATTAACACTAATATTTACAAAATGACACAGCAGTAGATGACAATAAAGTCTATGGGAAAGACTGTGCATCACTAGCACAATTCACATTACAGATTGCTTAAAACTTAATGGGGTACGAAAACGAAATGACGAGAGCATGAGCTTTCTACCCCTCGCTTCAAAGTCGGCCAGCAAGAAGCGCAATGCGCATTGCATTCGTGGTGTCAATAGTTCATGCATGGCCAACGTTACTATAGTTGCCAGCTTTGCCGCTTAGAGACGTCAACGTGTGACAATCTCGCCTAGTAGTAATATCCGAGGAGTGCATGCCCCATGGCCAATACTTAGCTTGCCCGTAATGTCATTTGCAGCCATGCCAGTATTTTAGGTGCTACAATTAAGCGTTCGGTACAGTGTGTTAGTTTCACACCGGAGTAGTAGTAGCTCGAGGGAACCAGTAAGTAGAAAAAAAGCATCAGTACCAAACAATGGTGACACTTGCAAGATATGTATATGAGGTATATTCACTGGGTGCCATATTTGAGTGCAGTTTACATATTCACAGCGCATCAGGGGGGGTAGAGATGTATGGTTGGTTTGGCAGAGGTCCATGCATTATTTGATCAAACTTTTACCTAGCGTCTGCAAAGAACGGCGATCTTGATAGTGAGGAATGCACATTGCGGAAGCACGGTAAAAGCTTTAACATATAAAACGTAATGAACGCGTTGGCGTTCTTCGCCAAGTAACATTCATGACTAAGTAACTGCATGAGCGAGCCATACTACCGCAAACTGGTGCTGCTTCTTAGGAACTCATGACGTGGCGGCATTCTAATGGAGATTAACAGGCTGCAACCAGATGCAATTTTGAAATCTGTTCATTTGTTTTAAAATTAGTTTTCTTGACTTCTCTGCCAGCAGGCCGGAAGCACTAGTCAAGGCTAGTGTTTCTGGGCTGCCAGCACAACATAGACCATATCTCAACAAAGGAACAAGTACAAGCATTTTGTTTCCTGACCCCCTTAGGGCACACCAACTCAAGTGGTACCAGAACACATGAGGAGCAGCTACTGTTGAGGACAGCAAGGTAGTCACTATTCTCAGTCATCAACCAGCATAGACAATTGCAAGCATGGCACCCTGACTGGTGCCCCATGCGTGCAAGCACGTACAGCTTGTGCGTGACCACAGCCTTGGCAAGCTTGCAATGCATGGGCTTGTCTACACAAGCAAAACATGTGCCGGCGGCCAGTCACCTCACTTGCATACATCTACGCAAAAACACCTAGTTTTTGGGTTTCTAAACTGTTTCAACATTTTAATTATTCCCAACTGATGTTGATTAGGTATATCCTTACATAAAAATGTTTATCTATTACACAAGATAAATCATACAAATTAGAACATACTTCCCAATGACTGAATGACTGAGCCATAATATCTACAAATGACTATCCAGATTGCACATACCTCTGGCAGCTTGGACCAGTTGAAAGACTTGAGAGGGTTTGTAGGCTGCGGGATGTTTTTCGTTGCCCTGGTTGTTCTTGTCAGGGGCATGCATGGTGGAGGCGGCGGGGCAGATCCTGCAGTACAGGCAACAAGATTCATGAATCACAACGAGAACTGACATTCTAGTGAACCAGACCCTGAGAATGCCACCATCCGTTGGTGAGCAGCACCAGCTTGTCACCTATCTTCGAAAACTCAGAAGTGCAAAAGACAAGTGCCAAAGTTAAAAGGATTGCAGACCTTGTCTCTAAAAAAATAAGCATATTTAGGTTGGAATTGAAGCGAGTCAGTTTCCACTATATATTATGTTTTCCTCTATGCCCATTGCTAGTTGAAATATCTGGTTCTGTTGTCCTTGTCTTAAATGTTTCTTCTCTCTTCAATCCTGATAGTGTATTTTTGTGTGTTCCTAATCATAATACAATGATCTTGAAACTGCTTTCGAGTTCCCCAGAAGTCTTTGCAGTTCTTATCTTGTTAACTGAAACATATTTGCCAAACTTGGCTTTTTTTAGTTTCAATTTAAGAAAGCTAGTGTAGTGTGTAGAAATCAGTGCAAAAAGAGAGCCGCCTATCGGGCACCTCAGAAATAACATTGCAACTGCAGCAAGCGTTTTTGTTAAATTTTCTTTTCTCCTCTCCGTTTCATTGAAACTAAGCCGTGTCACCATAGTGTAGCATGGAACTTACTGCAATATGTAAGTCTAATCGTGTGCTCCTAAGATGCTACAGCAACACAAACGTGCTTGCATTTTTTACTCTAGAAACTTTTGGGTTACCTGGCAAAGGCGGGGGGGCTGGCGGTGGAGCTCCATTGGACGGAAGTGGTGGTGGGGGCGGTGGGGGAGTGGAAAACGACCCTGTGTAGGAGGCAGAGCCAGCTCGTAGGCGTGTCTCGTCCGACACACCATTGCGAAGACTTCCGTCCCCAAGACTCTTTTGCCGCCGCTCGCAATCCAACTGCCACCGAAACCAAGAAAAAAAAGTTTATAAATGTCGTGAGTGGCATTGCAAGCGACCGCCGACTGCAGCGCCACGACGCGCCCACGCACAGAGTACTCTCGCCCCGGGGGGCCAGCAGACGAGAGAACGGCGCAACCATGCAAAGACACGGCTGTATGTCGCTGACCGCACGTATTGCCTTTAACCCGCAGTCAAACATTTCTTGTTATACCTGAACAACAGCTACGACAATAAAGCGACAGGTAGAACCTGTTCATAGGATTATGAGGCTATAATGTCTTTGAAAAGCCTTTACTGTAGCACTAGTAAAATAAGATACCGAGCATATGCTTATGTCCTAATGAGCGCCCTCCGGCTACTGTTCAAACACTTGGTAAGTCAGCAAAGGACACACTAAGTGCCCATTCCAGGCTTTTGAGCCTATGTTGCTAACCGAAACGCACTTTCACGTCAGCAGCTTCTCCGATCACACTAATGCAAAGTGGTGAAGCTTGACACACGAGCGCCGGTCAAAGTGGTGAAGCCCACCTTCTCATGTGCCCCTTGTGCACTTTTGCTCTCAGACCTAACAAGCCCCCATGCCGATGTTTTTACAAAATTATCTTTCATTTTTGTGTGGGCGCTTGCTTAATATATTTAAGTAGCCCTATGGGTCTACCACAGTACAAAAGATAATAAGCTTCTCCTTAACGTCAGATCTGCTGTCGCATCAATTGACAGAAAATGACACAAAATTTCTCATAAAAACATTTTGACCAATTTTTGGCAGTCTGTTGGTTGCACCTTCCATTTGTTCTACGAGTAGTGCAAGTGTACAATTAGACCAATCTGTAAAACTTTCAAATCATGGAAGTTCAAAAGCATCTCTAAAATAATTTTAGAGATTTTTAAAATCTCAAAGTTACTACTACTACTAAATATATGCTTTTGATTAGTTGCTTACAAAAAAACTGTAGTCTGTGTTAGTGCGATGCCAACAGGTCCAGAACAACATTTCTTGGCATTTCCGAGGAGAGAAGGAAAGCGCATGCACAGCCTTAATCAGCACTCCAAATGGGAGGGGGCATGCGTGCCCATACTGTTCACTGCATTGCCCAAAAATAGTTGTCCCCGATTATACCCAGCTGGGAACTGTACTCACGGCCTGAGTGATTTCTCGTATGCGATACTCCAACTCCTCGATCTTTTGCTTGTCCTCCAAATGCCCGACCGTCTCTCGTTCCAACTTGTCTTTCGTCTTGGCCAGTGCTGCCTGGAGATCTTCCTAGTTGAGGGAAAGTAACCAAGACCGTTTAATATAAAGTCGGGGTGACAAGGGCATAGAAAAGTGTGGTACAATGTTGCACAACACTGGCGAACATCTCTTCTAAAACAGCATTAGAACAGTTTCAAAGTGAAAGACCAAATAACTTCACAACATCTTTAGTCGTACTTTTGAAAGAAAGATTGGCCCGAGTTGAAAACTTTAAATACCAAACTCTGGTTTGCACTGGCTGTACATCTTTATTGCAACTAAAACATTGCAAAACTATGATGTCAAAGTTTTCGAGTTAAACCATTATCAAAAGATTGACCGTATTTGTTGTGCTCAATATATGTTTTGCAAAGGAACATACGGTATTATATATTTCATGTACAGCGGTAATCACACTTGCCCATAACGCGAGAGCACGTGGCTTTCTCCGGTGAGCGCTATTTGGTGGCATTCATGACAACTAATATAGTCACGCAGGGGAACATGAAACAACCCGCTCTATCGGGGCCACGGGGGCTGTCGGACGCGGGAGGCTGTTACCTTGCTCTTCGCAAATGTCAAAGCCTTATCAATAGAGAACAAAAAAATTAAACCTGAAGGTTTATTAACAATGTCACCATCAAGAAAAAATAAGATTGCAGGGTTGTGCCTTCAGAATTTGCCGGCGGCCCTTGAATGAGTGGGTAGGACACTCCTTGAGCGGAAGTTGCATGTTACACCATGTGACTAGTAGATTAGTTTTCGCGAATGCCACCAGTTGAGCGCTCGCCAGAGAAAGCCACCTCTTCCACGTTATAGGTAAGTGTGATTAATTAATGCTGTACACGAAGAAACAGAACGAAAAGTATACAATCTTCAGC
Organism: Ixodes scapularis; assembly: GCF_016920785.2. Classification (NCBI taxonomy): domain Eukaryota; kingdom Metazoa; phylum Arthropoda; class Arachnida; order Ixodida; family Ixodidae; genus Ixodes; species Ixodes scapularis. The sequence continues at coordinate 108,757,423 of NW_024609879.1, read as the reverse complement.
TTTAAACCTACAAAGCCAAAAGAGGGCTCACAAGGTAATTTAAGAGAAGTGGTAATATTGCTAATAACTGCTCATTTTAAATATGATTTGAGGGCACATCAATTTTTAATATTTTTGTGAAAGTAATGCATGCCATCTCCTGCCGAGTTCTTTGCCTGCAAGCACTGCTGCACTGCAAAAGAGTAGCAGGTTAGAAGACTAAATCAAATTGTTCCAAGGTCTATGGAAATGCTGCCTGCCAAAATGACAAAGATAGCCCAATGGACTTTTATAAGACATTAATGGGACATTACAACATCCCAGCAATATTCCCAGAACCATGGGCATAGTTAGATTTTTTTCAGACACTATCTTAATGTCTTTCTTATGTTGTGGACAACTTTCCGATATATTAGATACTTGAACAGTCATCTTGTCAATTCATCAAAACTCTGCAGTGTATACCATTGTGGAGAATAGTATTTCTTGCCAGCATGCTATATGTTTAACACGGTGAAAGGTTACAACTTCAGTGTGTTCATATCAGGTCTGTATGTCTCCGATTCTCTATGAAGTTATTAACAACTTATTTGCTGCAAGGTGTTAGGGAAATGAAGATAATACCTTTTCCTGCGTGCTTTGTTCAAGCTCTTGCTCCTTCTTGACAATCTGCGTTGCAAGATCGATGTTTTCCTTCTCAAATCGATCAGCATTCTCCTTGGCAACCCTCAGTTCTTCTTCTGTGGCAAGTCTGGAACAAAGTCAAAACTTCTTAAATATTATCCACCACTTTAAAAAGGCTGAGAAATGCAGGGGATCCACATGACATGAAACCCAATTTTTATGTTTGAAAATATTGGCCAAAATCCAAAATTTTGGCACTAGCCTTCTTTTCAAAAATAAGTGACAATAATAAATTTATAACACTGATAGTGTTGGTAGTAATAAAGACAATACTTTTATAAAATTTCTAAATAACTTATATCAATAATATAGTTTGAAGCAATGTTGGTGATGGAAAAGCCTGTATGTATCTGTTTTCAGTATCCTTTCTCGTCAGCTCAACCCAGCAGAACAGAAGGCAGCTGCATATTCAGTACATAGGGGCTAACATTTACACAACCATGTTAAAGTAGTAGCAATCACGTGTTCCCCGCATCCCTATCTAGGCCTAGCTTAGGCAGGCCATGGGACGTCGCCATGGGGGGCGCGTCCCGGATGCGAGAGCGAAGCCGTATCCCCTTGTGGACGACTTTCCCTCGTCCTTCTCGGTGATTTGCCGAAGGCACACCCCTCGGGATCTTGACTTGGACGTGTCCGCCCCTCCGGGGAGCCAACCTACATTCGACCCACCCCGGGCGCGTCCATTCCCACAGGCTATATAAGACGGCCCTAACCCAACGGGCAGGACTCTCGCTGGGGGAGGCTCTGCTCGACGGAACCTTCCTTTCCTTACTTGAGCCTCTCCCTCCGTGATACTGTCAATAGCGACAGCGCGGACTACGACTGGCGATCCTGTCAAAAGAAACAGCGCCGTCATCTCCACCATTGTTGGCCCTCGGGCAAACGTGTGGCGTTGTCGTGAAATAAACAGGTCATTATACGGACCCAAGGAACCTTCTGTGTTTCTGAGTGGTACCCCACAAAGGGGAAACCCAAGAAGTCTATAAAATTAGGCTTCTGAAAATCAAATACTACCTGCTTTTAGACATAGTAGCATAAAGCATCAAATAGCTCAGATGAGGCACAGCTGCATATGAACTATAGGTACTTACTCTTTGAGTATTTTTGAGACGTTGATGTCAATAACTGCAATGTCATGATCTTCACCCTTCTCTCCTTGTACCACGATTTGCTGGACAATGCGGTCAAAAAGGATCCAATGCTGCGGTGATCCACCCAGATCTGGAACAAATATGTAAAATCAGGTAACCATGTGCTTCATGTCAGCAAATAAAAAAAAGCGAAGGCTGCTGGAACACCTTCTTTCCTATAGTATAAATCTTTGAGCTCAGATGAATTGATGTTAAGGTGCCATAGCTTTAGGACAATGCTTCTATGTGTGTAGCTGAAAGACCTGTGAGTGTGTAGCCACCTCCAGGTTTCTCTGTACACTTAGGGGTTTGATGCTGCAGTGAGATCAAAATGGAATATTTGTTCATTTTTGATCTTGCTTTTGTGGTGCACACTAAAAGAGAGTCATCACAGTTATCCTACTCTAGACACGGCACAACTATTTCATAGAAATATTTTACCTGGGAAAGTGAGAATCTAAATGTATCCTTTTTTATCTAAATACACATTGGCTCCAGATGGCATTGCTGTCTGATTTGGCATCCTGCACTTGTTTTCAATATTGCAGATAATGCTTTAGTGTATAGTACAGGTTTTCAAACCGACTCATGAAAGATTTGTATATTACTGGACAGATAAAAATATTATTTCCATAGAAAAACATGTCTACATTCTTTTGTATCATCCTCGGGTGACAAGGAAAATAAATAAAAACTAAAATAAGATAAATTAATGGTTGTTCCAACATAGATCTTTTAAAATTGGGATATATCAGGGCAACTACCAAATTGGCGAAATTGTGAATCGATCCTGATTGGCTCAAGCTAGTTTTGCTGCTTTTCATCTAGTACCTACATCAAGAGCAATAAAAAGCTACAACTCTTATTGTAATAGGTGATGAAAACTCACATGGAATTAGCAGGGTATGATGAAGGAGTGAAAGGAAGTGTGGGTAAGCTGGCGTGAGCGAGAGCTTCTTGTTCACAGCCTCGACCATGGCCGTGCAACTTTTGGTGTCCACGTGGGCCTGGTTGGAAAAATTCAGAGCAAGCAGACCATATTATGACAGGTTGTAATACTAAAAGAAAGCTCATGAGTATATATGTTAAACTTATTGCTGTACTTTCATTGATAGAGTCCTAGCATGGTATAGCAAAGCTTTGCATGTGTGCTCATCTAAAAGGAACTTTTTCACAAAACAGGAAAGTATGGTGGGAAAAACCCCATGTGCGCAGGCATGCCACAGCTACATTTTAAAGCTTTAGCTTTATTGAGCCAATCAGCCTCAGGAGCCGTGTAAGCGCGAAATGAATAGACCAGTCGGTCCGTAACTGCTAAGCGATTTTTAAAAACCGCGACCGGTGCCAGAGATTGAACCCTGGTTACCGGCATGGAAGCCAAGTGTGCTGCTGACTGAGCTACAAACCCAGCCCAGGAATGGGAGGAGCAGAAGCAGGTGGTGTAGAGCGAGTGCACAAAACGAAAAGGGGCGGAAAGGGCAGGAAAGCGTGCTTTCCCTATCTTCGGGTCCCAGAAAATTCAGCACAAAGGCTCTGTATCCAGGTGGTACTGAAGGGAAGCCTGTGCAGCGTCACAAAGAGACAAAGGTGTGACATAATCTGTTTCCATACAAAACCCTGCTTCAGGCACCACCTGAACTAAGAGCACCATCCACCCTATAGAGCTACTGCATTTAAATGCATTTTAAAGGATGACCAAACATGCAGCCAATTTTTTTTTTCTGTTTGTTTTTGCATGTCTATTCCATTAATTAAAAAAATATATTTAATTTTAAACGCTTATAGACGTGGCTCTCGTACAAGCTTATTTATTAATAATTCTTTACTTAATATTTTAGTGACGTGTTTCTTTGTTTTACTGTGCACTCAATTTTTCCATTTTTGTGACTAACTGCTTGCTTTTCAGAAAATCTTACAGCTTGATCTGTGTTACTACATGCCTTGAGCTGAAACACTGATAGTGTTTCATATGTGGAGTGAGGCTTTTGAACGAGATCTTACCATGTCAAACTTTCGGCCCAGCTCTTTTTCATCCTCAAACCGCACCATTTCAAAGATGTCAAGATGCCTGAAATAACATCAAGAGATAAAATGCTCGTCATTATGTCGCCGGGCATACTAGGCTTTTGCAGCAGTAAAACATATCTAGCCACATGCTTTCTTAGTTAGGTCGCTGGCCTTGGACATCTACACACAAACCATTGAAGTACATTTTCAGTAGATAATTTATCATTATAAACAGGGTTCCAGGAGATTAATCTTTTTATGTCCTGTCAGGTGATCATATCATAACTAGGTTTCAGTTGTAGGAAGCAAAACGGACTAATAATTAGTAAGTTCATATCAATAATAAATTTAATACCTATTTTAATATTTAATACTAGTGTCCTAAGGAGCTCAGCAGGACAAATGAAAAAAGGGTCACCTCTCTCTAATGTTATTTTATTTTAATCAGCTAATGAAAGCACACATTTATAGGCTACCGTTCAATGCAATCAGCTGAAGTATTAGTTGTCAAACCTAAAAGCTGACCAAACGAAAATTTGTCCTCACACTGACTCAAAAACAATCAACTCTGGAGGTAGGCTTTCCCTCACAGCCCAGTTGTACTCTGGTAAAGCAATATGAGTTGCTGTGCATTTAGAGAAAATGTGGGATTGCTGCTGAAGGAAAAGTGCCATTTTACACCTACTTTCATCATCATCTACACACTCGATGATAAAAATTAACTTCCCAAATTTGTTATAAAAACAAAAACTCGAGTTTATTTTTCAGACTTTTTTGTCCAAAATTTTGTATGGGTATTTATATTTTATACCAATAGCAGACAAAGTGACCTATATGGGCCCAAAATGCGTCTTGGATCGGATGGGATAATGTTGACTAAACCAACTTGGGGCCCCAAAACTGATCACCACGAAGGCTTCTCACACTGTGAAAGATCTTACCTGTCGAGGGTCGCGTTCTCGTGGCTTCTGAGCTTCTCGATGGTGGGCTGAATTCCAAGCATGAGGAACTCGTAGCGGAGGTGAAGTCGAAACTCCCAATGGTCCTGGCCTGGACCATAGTTGAGAATGGCATTCACAAAGGACATGATGGCAGTCTTCAGGTTCACTTCGTCCTTGTAGATACCCGTGCTGCGATCCAGGTCGTTGAGAACGGTCTGTGGAAAGATGATGAAATTGACCCATTACACGTTAGTGAATTTGTTTATATACTGGTCTATTTATTTTAAGTACTACCGTCCTTTCATAAGAAGCCTCACAGAACCGAGCTTTTGAAGTAGAAACAATAAAGCCAGTGATATAAAATGTCTTTTACGAGTTCCACATCTTTATTATCTGGGTAATCATGCGAGGCAAAATTCATGAAAATTTTTTATGCAGCAACAACATAGCTGCACAGTTCGTTAGTTAGGCACATTGTAAGCCATGCAAAACTTACAATCATTCCGCTTCATGAATATGAATTTCCTTTTAGGTTTTGTCAATGCCCATTTTTTGTTTTGTCATATGCACATTTTTTGTTCCATTTGCCTAATTGGACCTTTGAATCTCTGTTTAGGTAGTTGTATTGCCATTTCTCGTAATTTATAATCCAGCTCATGTTTCTTTTATTCCACGCCCAAGTTGTAATGGCACCTGATATGTCAGAAAGACAACTGAATGCAATAACAAGCTCTCAAACATTTATTTTTAGTCTTAAAAACCTCTAACATGCCAAAAAAAAATTTTACATGCTAGGCATTAAAATGGTGTATCAGGACATCACCAAAAAATTGCTTCGCTTTATAGTTGCATAGTTTTTTTTATAAAAAATAGAAATACGAAGCCCAATTCAAAGTGCCCGTCAGTGCACTGTGACGTAACAATGTACCGGAAGATGTGAGGGCGGTCAGAAGGGAGGCATTGTCGTAAGTCACATGAGTTGTATCACTCCTCGTGCTTACCGCGACCGCGTGTAATTCTTTTTTATATTTTTGTTATTTTCTGCATTTTCGCGAGCAATCCAAGCAGACAAGGATTCTTTTATTTGCTTTTCATCGCCTAATGTTGCCGTAAAGGTAGAAGAAGAAGAGTCAGTGAACCTAGTAAACAAGTTCTGCTCATGTTCTAGTCAAAACACATACTTTATGCTCGACATTTACTTGTACTTGGTACACTCACCAGTTCGTATTCTCTAGACGGTACACATCTTCAGCCTGGAGAGTATCCGATAATTTAACAACCTTGGTGTCTGAACCTTCAGCAATGCGGTCGGGCGTGTCGTATGCTAGCAAACCTAATTTCTGCAAGCGATCTAAATTTTTTTTTTTTTTCAAAACTCGATTGTTTGTTTTGTGTTCAGTATGGCTCTGTACCATCGGACTGATGGAATGCACTTATACACTGGTTTGTACTCGCAACGCTTTCATCATTGACCTCCATCACATCGATCCACTGACTGATCGTCCTCAACTTTTACAGTACGCAAACTAACCAACGGTGCAGCGATAAAAAGCTAGCGAAACTGAAACTTCGTATTCTACTCGTAAAAAAGACCAGAATAAAAAAAATAAAAAAAGTCTTAAACACGGTCATGGAGAGCCTGAGGAGTGGAACTCACGTGACTTCCGGTGAACCCACTTTTAGTGACATAGGTCGATGCCTCCCTTCTGACCGCCCCGACACCTTGCGGTACATTGTTACGTCACAGGGCACTGGCGGGCACTTCGAATTTCTTTGGCGTGTCAGGGGCCCTTTAAGATGTCAAGGTAAAACAAGTTGAAAAATATTCTATGATCTTCTACCAAAGATATGTAAAAAAATTTAATTAGCACAGACACACCTATCGGTGGTCAGCATATTGCAAGGTCGGTTTACCATTACACGATATGTACAATGCAATAGAATTTGCCAAGCACTATGTAACAGGGCTACTAATATTTTCCAAACTAAGAGCAGCACTAGGTCACAAAAGGTTTCCGAAGAACTATGATGGATACCTTTTTACAGGGTATCTCAGTCATAGGTTATGAATAATCTGACATAATTTGTTGAGTAACATAAATTTACAATTCCAGTACAGGCTAAGGTTGGTTTTTCAGTGCGACACTTGTGTAGGATACTAACCACCTTGAGTCTTACTGCTTCGTCTGTAATGTTTTCACAACTAGATTAGCCAAAGGACTAGAGAAACTTCAATGTTTTGTAAAACTAAGCTTGAGAACCCATTCCTGTTTGTCAGCTTTATGTGTCGGGCTTCGTAACAAAGTGAACCACGAGAAGACGTCAGTTGCCCCTGGCAGCACACATGCTTTAGCGGACGTCCTCAAGATGTCTCAACTTTCTGAAGACATCATGGAGATCTTCACAGACACTTGCACCACCTGGGAATGTTGTCTTGTTTTCTTAGGCATGTGTATACACCTATTTTAGTGCTTATCACCCAGGCAAAAAATGCAGAGTCATAGGGTTGCCAACGCATGCATGGAGTCTGATATTCTGCGAAAAAAATCTACTTTACGTGCTCAAAACGTTCCCCACAGCCCAGTAGACAAGGATGGCATTGCGCTGAAGGTGAATATTGGAATGGTTCGTAAACACCGAGATGTTCATGATGTAACATACCTGAAACCGTGTTCGTTCACAGGCATGCTTCTGGAAGTGCAGCATGGCTTCCAGGACCTTGCGATGTCCCCCTGGCACCAGGCACATGGCACCGAGGATCTCGAGGACTGCAATCTTGGTCTTGATGTTCTCAGTGCTCAAACTCTGGGCGATGGTGTTGATGGCAGTCGGGTGGGCCAGCACATGGGCCCTGCCATTCTGTAGAATTCAAAGTGGGACTTGTAACAAAATAGTATCAAAGTCAAAGTTTATACCACACTCATCAGTGGGTGAATTTCAGAGTGCATAGGGAAATTAAGGCTATCCATAAAAGAATGATTGTTTGGTTAGCATACACCAAATTTATAAACGATTTTCAGCAAACATGTCATTTTTAGCGACAAAATAGACGAGTTCTTTAATTATTCCATGAATGCTTTGCCCGTAATATTTTCTTTTTATCTTTTGGTAACTTTTCTTTGCAAACACTGAAGTGCTGTCACAATTTATACAGAACGTTTGAGTGCCAAATGGCTTCAATTGTTCAATTGTTTTGGTGCTATAATTTTCAGTTCTGAGCACACAATTCTAAACCACATTGTCTTAGAAATGTTTGAAATAGCAAATAAAAGTAATAGCAAGTCTTTTTAGTTTCACTGTATATTTTGGTTCTCCGTCTGCCCGCAGTGCAAGCATGCTTGTACCTTAAGATGTTTGGCTCCTTGGTTGTTAATATTCACAAGAATCTGCATATATGACTTTTGCATTACCAGAAGAGAACACAAAAACAAACTTCCAAGGATGTAGACAAGTGTCTCACTATTGTCATATTTGCAGGCTAAGTGTATGTACCACTAAAATCACAAATTTTTCTCTCTATAACTTCACAGTTCTTTGCATAATTTATTAAGATAACATAGTATATTTCTCTTTCTCTAGGACAGTAAATTCATATGCTGAAAATGGTATTCTAAAGTATCAGCTTTAAATTCATGTTGCAATGGCACACTAAAGTAAACATAAAAATCTAGTTCAACCAGGTGGCACCAGTAAAACTTGCATCTTAACTTTAATTCTTAATAAGGCACATCGTAGTCAATGGGCTCTAGTCAGTTATTCTTAAGAAACTTTTTTTAAAAATGTATTATATCACTTGTACCAGAAGTTGCAAATTAAAATATCAAGCAGGGTTGCCTTTCATAATAGAAGTGCTTTTCAAGATCCTTTGCGATCTCACCGAATTGTTCATGAGAGCTTTGACACAGCCGATGAGGGAGGTGTGGATTGGGCTCTGTGCGGTGTTATAGTCCATTCCACCGAGGAAGTTCAGCAGGCAGGACATACCATCCTGGTCCAAGAATCTGGTCACGAAACTGAAAACCGAGAGAGAATGAACCGGTTTTTTTAGCCAACATAAACTTCAGCACCATGTCACCGGTACATCTCAAATTCTGGTTCAGCAGGCATTTTCAAACATTTACTCATCTTGATAGCAACGTTCGGTACTGAAAACAAAAATGTGGAGAAGCACCACAGGCATATGGTAAACCAGTTGTTTAATAAAATAGATTAATAAGAGCAGGCAATGATTATAGTGGAATCTTTCTATTGTGAAGCCAGATTTTTAAAAAAATGTCTTAATTACATTAGTATTTCACATCCTTGTACTGGTAGTACAAGCATATTACAATGACTATATCAGTCTTAACAAAAAAAAAAATTTAACGCTACTAGTCAATGGGCGACAAGACGCTAATTAGGAAGCTTCTATGAATAGTTGACAATTATGTCTTTTTGTTTACTTTTTTAAATTAAGCTCGCTATATATTTTCACCTGCACTTTATTTTTCTGCACACTCGTTACTCTAATGCTTTTGGACATGGTCACTTTGCTTTCTTTTCTTTGACATGTGCTTGTAATTGAATGTCCTCTGTATTACTTCTGTTACCACCTTAATGGACCCATTTAGTCCATACTGTCTAGACTTGTGCCCGTTACTTAAAAAATGTAATTGATTACAATTACAAATTATCGAGCCTCAAATGTAATGAATTACCGTTACAAATTACTTTTGCTGAAAAATAACAGACTACTTAACTCGTTACGTTACAAATTACTTTCACATTACTTTTCTCATGCAGATATAAATAAAAAAATTAAACATAAAATAGCGTAAAAAGACGGACACAAAGTAAACAGGACAAGCAATATCCTTGTTTACTTCTTGTCTCAGTCTTTTTTTGCGCAATTTTATATGTTTATCTAAGACGACCCAACTAGCCCAGCAACGTACCTTGCCAGGGAATAGAAACAATTTTTATGTTTTCAAAAATGTTCTGCAACACTGCGTTACATTTCTCATACGCCCGTATTATGGTAGTTCTTATAGAAATAAAATATTGTACCTAAGAGAAGAATGTAGGTGCACTCTGTTCACAAGCTGACAAGGCAGCGAAAGCTGCCACCACACTTGCCATCCCATTTGCTTACAGCAACCAGAAATGATCCCAGGTATTCTGCAGACAGCACACAGCTATGGCCGCCAGTAAATACTCCCTATAGTTGCATGCATTACTAAAAAATGTATGAGCGTGAGTGCTCGTTTTTGAGCTTTGGCAGCTTTGTTTGAGCGGATGGTCGCACACTCATATTGCTCCTGTTTCTGTATTGTGTACAATTTTTTTTAAGTAACAAGTAATTACAGTAATTTGTTACCAATATTTTGCAACGAAATTTCATTACAAATAACTACTGCTAAAAAGTAATGTGGCAATTACAACATTACTTGAAAAAATAAAGGATTACCTCCCAAGTCTGATACTGCCCATGACTGTATGAACCTTACACGGAAGTCTACTGCAGATGGCAGCCAAAGCACTTCACTTCACTGAAACTCTAGGGAATAGTGTAACACATATTACTGAACTAGAGTGTGATCCATGAAGCCAAAAGATGAACACCAATGCTCTCAAATGACCTGTTTGGTTGGGTCCGAAGTGCTGTCTTGAGGTTGTCTAAAAGCTTGGCTCGGGTGTTCACTTCTTCCTCCTCCCTGGGAAACAGAAGCTGGAATGAAAAAGTTTCATCAGACCTTCCAGCACCAAACTTTTCAATAACTTTACAGTGTCAGCTGTATTGGGCTTGTACTAAGCGAGTGTCGTGTTTGCAAAAATGAATGTGTTTATCGCAAGTGACTTTGGCGCCAAAAAGGGGTGAGTACCGCTGTTACACTGGCCCTTCAGCTGACAATATTTGCGGTTGAGCAGGTTGAGGTGCAGCGCGTTCGGCCAATCGCGATTACGATGCCGATCATGTGATGGCCCCCCTTGCCACCTGCTCTTTCTCGTCTTCGGCTCCTTCGTTCATTCGGCGCTCTAAGCCTTTGTGCGCAAGAATTGGGCGGCCTAAGCATATAGTGGAGCGGCCAGTGGCTGCTCGACGTCTTAAACGCACCCGTGAGAAAGAACATCGTCAATGTTTAGGCGTCAACGGTGTTACCCTGGGCGTTAGGATGGAGCGCATTCGACGTCAAGATTATGGTGTGCGTGAACGTTACCAAGCAAACAGTGGACATACTGGTGAGACCAAGCAATTTGTGCAGCGCCTCTGCGAAAACTTGTTTGGTGCTACCTGTTCTGTCTATGATCGGTTGTGGTTTACGCGAGACCTGGCATATTTGCCGGTGGCTTACCACGAAGTTCTTCAGTCGTTGTACCTGGACAGTGACCTGACTGCCTCCAAGGTGTGTGCTAAGTGCCTATGCAGCGTCAGCGCGTAGGCGTGTAGCACACACGTTGCAATCCTCGTGCGACGCAAAAAAAGTTGCATCATTGCACGACGCAACGTTACCAAAATGTCCATTCAATCACGACGCAACATCATCGAAATATCGCACCAGCTGACGCTGGTGATTCGTATGACGTCGCGTGATAGTCCACACAATTTTTTGTTACACAAGCTGGAATAACGTTATTAGTGTTGTGCGAATATTTGAATTTTAGAAGACTACCCTATTAGATATCCGCTTAAGGATATGAACTGCGATATTCACACTTTTCAAAGTGTTGATTGCGGCGAATTAGAACCATTGAGTGCGCTTCTCATTCAATGGTCGTGCACTGTGGGGAAGCAATACTCACGAAGTCCACAAGCTTTGCATGTATCGCTTCCCCGCAGTGCACAAGTGCTCACGGAGAAGCCCACTCAACGGGTTAACCTGCCGCGATTATGCAAGACCATGTGTTGTTCGGAGCGGTGTCTTGACAACTCATGTTCATCATTCGTGTTTTTTTTTTTTTTTTTTTTTTTGTCTTTTTTTTGTTAAATTTGAATTTGAAGAAGGAATAGTTGCATGCAGCAAGCAGATTTATAAACCATATCGATTAGGATAGCTATGACAATTATTTCGTTGACATGCCATAGTTTTTAAATATAGCTGTATTAAACTTGGCTGAGCTTAGAAATGGACAATTAGATGTCGGGAACCACCTGCACGAGTTCAGCTGAATTTTCATTTAAGAATTGTGCATGATATTGAAAGGCTTGGCGAAGCTATTTGATATTCGATTAAAAATATTCGGCGAAAATCAGCATTCGCTTCCAATTTGCTTCAAACTCAAAAACCTCTATTCACACATGACTAACCGTTAAGTGTTAATGTTACTGCAATGTTCAAACTGAGCGAATAAAGCTATGTGTTAAATCTGAGCATTACCATAAAGTTAAAGATGGACACACAATGTTAATATGTGTGTTCTATACATTATTATATTCAATAAAAAACTATAAAACATTACAAATAGAATCTTCAAATAATTAACGATAAAATAGTAAAAATGCAGAAAAGCCAGCGGAAGACTTGTCTATTATTAAAACATTGTGAGTGTATGTCCATTCTTTTTTATGCTTGCCTTGTCTCGGGTTGACGTTTAGGGTTGAAATAATGTTGGTGGAACATTATTTGAACCCCATGAACATATGCATGATTTTGAAACTTACCAGAAAATATTTGTGACAAATTTTTTAAATGGTGTAAAAATACTGGTTTTTAAAGGTTGTGCAAAAATAGTAAATTGGTTAGTTTGAACTCTTGTTCAGGTATAGCCTGTAAAGATACAAGAGTACATGGAGGACAATTCTCTTCTGTGAGGTCCCATGGGAGCACTCCTTACCATTGACATGGCATTCACCCGTTCGATGTAGTAGTCTGGGAAATGCGATGACGATGTGTCAGACTGTTCCTGCAAAGTCAATTGAGGATGCCTGTTAGAATGTCTAAAAATAGGGGTATTCACGGGTGCCCATAGCAGAGTCTGGGGTTGCTGAGCGCAAGTAAGCTTTCAATGTTTTTCAACGCGCATTCCACACCATTATGACTACCGTTTTAACAGCCTAAAAGTGTTTAGATCGTTCTAAACACCCGCTGTGAAAAGCACACTCAAATGTCGCGCCCGGTGAGTATGGAGTTGGATAATTAACTATTCATGTTCATAAAACATGTGGAAAGTAATAGTAGTGTTTACAAGAGCTAGTTTTTTTGCAAATAAAAAAAAAAGAAATGTGGCTAGCCTACTTTTTTTCTTTTGGTTGCCTTGAACTGACGTTTTAGTGCGACGCACTGGTGCTTCTCTGCACAGCCTGTGTGCTCCACTGCACACTTTCAATGCACCACTAAGGTGTAGCACGGTGGTTCACCTTATAGGGACAGCAACGTTTTCTAAAAGGTGCCATGAAATTAACTTCGGGCTGGGATAAATGATTTTAGATTGGGACTTTACTAACCGCATATCGTTTAGTGGGCCAAAAGAAAGAGGGTAGAAAGCTAAAAGCCAACTTTTCGGTACAAACTTTTGAAAATATAGCAGACTATTTCGTACCTACTTTCCTTCGAAAGCTCTCCGACTTTTCACTAGGATACATTCGCGGTACCCAAAACACGTCAGCCGACCACAAAACGTGTCAACCGACCCGAGCTCACGCATTGGACACGAGAACTACATCACTGGGATGTATGCGCTCGTCAACAATGCATTCGTAGACAAATGTTTCGATTCGCGTTCGTGGCCAATGAAGTGCCCCGACGGAACTTATCATCACTTGCGAATGACAAGTCCTATGGTGGGCTTAAAAAGCACAGATACGTTAACGTATAAGACATCCAGACATCCGTGTCTCGAATGTGGCGTGCCAGGCTATCTCATTAAATAGACTGATCTCACTAAGCGTTCCACGCATCCGTGACGCTGCCATAACTGTAGTTCATAGGATGCAGACGCCAGTTCACGAGACAGCTCATGCCGCCTGGTGCTCTGCTCGTGCAGAGCTCCAGCAGGGTTGTCGCACGTGCAGAAAGACTACAGCTCCCACGATGCACGGCGGCAGCGGTGGCGTACTTGAACTAGCTGGTGAGATCGGTCTATTGGAAGCCACGCTTAATATGAAGCACAGACGTCACGGTGACTTGTGGTGTAAGCACTAATTACGTAACGTGGCGTAAGAAAACAGGGCTGTGTGAACCAGTCCTCAAAAGCGTACGAAGCCCAGCTTGAGGGCTCACCAACAATAACATCCGTACCTCTAGAGTACAGATACTTTGTGTCCGTTTTGGTGAGTGTCCAAGCGGCACCTCGTCTGGGAATTTGAATACTGATCAGCGTCCCTTTGGAGACTATAAATGTTCTAGGAATAGCAAGCAGATTTAAAACAGTCTGCCCAAATACGGTAGGAACATGAAGCAGAAATTTTTTACCGGCAACCTCCTCGCTATATGCGTTGGATCCCCCGTTTGCAAATCGGCCGATGTCGACTTTGTTCTCTTTTAATCATTCCGAAAGTCGCAAAACGCGGCAAGCGTAAAAACAAAAAAAAAAATCTGAGCGGTTCAAAGGCATATAAGAACAGGATCGAGAATGAAGTCAAAAAGAAACAAAAATAGAAAACGATTGCATACATGACTGCGACTTTTTTCTTCATCTCTTCTTCTTTATTAAATGACAAAAAAAAGAAGAAAAAAAGGAATTGGAGATGTTGGCTGCCGTGAAGGCATGGCAGAGAGAAACGTTCATCGGAAAGTTTCTCTCTGCATTGTGCAAACTGTAGAACATCAATCAAGATGATTTAAATCGCGATTTAAACCACGCCTGTTTTACTCTGATGATTTAAATCATACTTTGCCCGTAAAAATAATTCTGAATATATATATTTTTTTTTTTATTTCACGCTCGTTTAGTATTTTACGTTTTTCAATGGCATTTTTTTTAGCTTTCTTCCTATTATTTGCTTTCTTGGTCAGTTATGTAATGTCCCATCGCAAGCAAATCATAAAGCAAGAGAAAGGTAGAGATTTTGCTCTAGCATGCCAGGATTTACAAAAATTATAAGTTGTAAATTAAACTGCACTTATTTTTAGTAATTATTTTTTTCCGCATTTTTTAGTGATCGAACGTATTAAACAATTAGTCTGATGTGCTTAAAAATGCACCTAGTGATAAGGGATCACTATACTCTGCCTAAAGTAATTTAAATCTAATAACCTAATTTAAATAAAAAGAGTTCATTAAATAAAAGAAATCGGATGTAAATAAAATAAATCTGATTTCAATCAAATGCACCCGCTTTATTAGATTTTTCTATTCTAAACAGTTTATATTTTTGACTCATGGCATTGTGTCAGATTCAACGGTTGACTAATCCAACAAGCGCGTGGTTTCTACCGCCGTGTATGCTTTCGCTTTTTTTTTTTTTTTTTTTTTTTTGCCTGAACATAACGCGGTTATTTCGACTTTTTGACGTGGGACCTTACCATTTTTTTGCTGAGATACAGTTGCCACTTCTTCTCCGATGGAAGGTTGAACATGACCTCCTTCTTTGCCGCCGTGAGATCAAGTTCATCCTGGAGGTGGGGTGCAATGAAAAGTGTTACCTTACAACTTCAAAGGAAGCGCCAAAACGGCCGCCAACAAAGGCTCTTTCGGACACCTTGATTTGCAGAAGATCTATAGCAATGAGGCCTCGTTAGTTCGATAAAAGTTTATGCACGCCCCTTCATGTCTCGGCTGGCCCCAGCCGGCCTTGGAGGTCGCGTTTAATGGAGTCACGGCCACTTACGACCAGTTCGGCGAACTTTGCGTTCAGCTCGGTCTCGTCCGGAAGCGGGTGGGTGGGCGTGAGCAGCGGGGGCGGCGGCAGCGTGACCACGCCGTTCTCGACCACGTGGTAGGTGATCTCGGGAGGCTCGTCGGGGCTGCCGGACCAGCAGGAGCAGAGGCCCCCGCCGCCCGAGGCCCCGCCGACGCCGGCCCGAGTCCCCGCCGAGGCACCCCGGCGTCGCCGCACGGGCATGGCCGGCAGTCCTCCCGGCAACGATAACACCAGTTGCTGTAAGATAAGGAAGAGCCAGATGGTTAACCCCACATTCTCTTTTTAATCGCCAGTCATATTGGGTGAAGAGAGTAAAACAAGTGCTCTATAAAATGGGCCACGTTGACCTATTGTAACTGATAGGATGAAAATGACAGCGAGGTCTTTCAGTTGTCCCGCCTGCAGCGCGAGCTTTGAAAGCATGCAATGTGACGCTGTTTCCCAATCCCAAAATGTTGTCCGTCCGTGCATTTCCCGCTAAATTTAGCGGGGAAAGTGCTGTCACGTGACATCATGCGACATACATTGTGGGGAAATCGATGGCACGTGACATATACGTCGACTCAGTTTCCCCGCTCAATTTAGCGGGAAAATACACGTTTTGTGGCAAAAACATTTTAATTTAGCCAGAAATTGACGTCACTTGAAGTGCACATCAATCCGCTAAATTTAGCGGGAAATTTCAAGTCCGGTGACATACACAGCAATCCAGCTTCCCCACTAAATTTAGCGGAGAAATCGACGTCACGTGACGCATTCAACCATTCAGTTTCCCCGCTAAATTTAGCAAGAACAATATATGTCACCCCCCCCCCCCCCCCCTCCCCTCCTAGCAACGCTTCCTAAATAACCCTGGTTACGTTGCTCCCGGGGTGTTTCACAGCATGTCATGCATAGGGGACATTGAAGGTGAAGGCTGAGCTGCCAATTATTTTATCTTCAGTATAACTTGCACGCGCATCCAAAGCACGGCGGAAGGCAAACCCGAGTCCAGCGCGCACTCTGTCCTCTGCCGTGCTTTGCCTGCGTGCGCACGCTCGAAAGCTCACGAAACGCCGAAGTGCTATATAAGGCAAGAAGCTTGCGCTGGATATGGGATGGCTAAATGACCTCCCTGCCGTTCTAACCCCATCGCTGATTATAGTCTGCTGCAACCTAAGATCTGCAAAAGAACGTATAAATATAAAAGGTTAAAACCGCGAACTGAAACACGTATACGACAAGGACAGGCGCCTGTCCTTGTCGTACGTGTTTCTTGTTTCGTCCGTGGTTCAGTTCGCGCTTTAACCTTTTAAATTGCATGAACCAACTACACCCAACCAAAGTTTTATTGCATAAATATAGCACGCGCTCCTTGGCTTCTGTCGTGCACCTTCTTCTCGCGTGGCCCACCGCGAACCCCCCCCCCCCCCCCCCCCCCCCCTTTGGTGACGCCACTGGCGCTGACACCTCAATCCAAACTTATAATGTTTACTTGAGAAGAAATGCTTGCAATGCGCGAACGGTGCACGCACACGGGTATATCAAACAAAGCCCTTTTTACGTGCACATAAATAAAAGTATATTGGTCCTAGTGAAAAAATGAAAGCCCCTCCCCATTTCCTTTTAATAGTGACGATTACACAAAAAATGTGCTCACGAGCTACGTGAACATGTAAACAAAGCTCCATTCGACCTCTATCTGTTACGCTCAATCTGTCACTGTCATCGCTCGAACTTGTCATTCTACAAATACTGACTGCAGAATCATGGATCTATTAAACATTGCGATAGGTCCTTGCGAAACGATAAATAACTATAAAAAAGGCAAAGATCTAATCAGTTACTGTTCTTATTTTATTTTATTTTTTCATCGGATGGTGACAGACAAACGTAGAACGTCACAACGTAGAGAACTAAACTTCATTACCCACCCTTCAGATTTTTTTACAAAATCGCGCAAACGCCGACCGGCCGCTAGATCAGCGCTTTATCGCGGCGTGAAAGAGCAAAGGGCCGCCCAGACTAGCGAGAAAACGCGCCCGGCGCGCCGATAAATCGGTTAAGCGGGAAGATAAAGGGCGTGTCTCTGCACGCGCTCGTGGCGCTGACTGTGCTTCGGCGCCATTTTGTTACTTGCCGCGATCGGCGTGCCACGCGCGTTTTCTCGCTAGTGTGGGCGGCCCTCAAGTCAGCGAGGCTAGGCGTGTGCCTTCTGCCAGATGCGCGTAGTCTCGCAGACCTGCTGTTTCACGCCGCGATAAGGCGCTGACCTACCGGCCGGTTGGTCGGCGTTCGCGCGATTTTGTTACAAAGATCCGCGAGACTGTACGACAGCTTAGCCTTCGCGTAACGACGAACCGGGTATTTTAAGAAAGGACACCCGATTAAGTAGACTATATCTAGCCTTGGGTCGAATTGTTTTTTCTTGCAGACGTATTGTGTAGAGATGTCCGCGTCCTCTCAGACGCTGAAGCGCGGCAATCAACCTAGCACGAATAGTTCAGATTCCCCAGCGTTCTAACATCTGCCATGCTGTTTCATCTATGGTCACTGACGAGGTGTGAACGGGAAAACGTATCCTTGAAACGGCCGGCCTCCTGCAAGTGCCTGTTAACTAGCTTTGTAAGCTTTGATTGCGCGTACACGATCGAAGTTTACTAAACGCCGAAACGTTATCGAAGCTAGAAGCTAACTCTGGAGGCTGAACGACTGAAACTTCCCCGTGTCGTTCTTATCCTGCCAGTGACTCTGGCCCGGTGTAAAGCCACTAAATCAGCTGCGCTTAGAGTATATCGGCACTCTGTTCCCCGACATTGTTGTGGGCGCCGCCATTTTGGTGCTTGTGCAGAGCAGACGCAACTGTGGATCGTCCTGATTCATAAGTGCGACTTCTTCAGCATTAGATTCACTATTAGGAAGCTCATGTAATATTGTTTGTCTCTATCGCGAACTGTTTAAACTTTTGTTGAGGACGAAAAAACGTTTTCTGCGATTTAAGATAAACCTTCAGATAATTGGCAACCATGATTTTAAACCACAATATAGCGAAGTGTCGTTACTCTGAAGCATAGCTTATTTAGTGGCATGCACTACAGCCCGGTGTACTCTGGTTACGTAGCGCAGTTTAACAGACTATAGTTGTACTCACAGACTCTGGATGCAGTATACCTTGTCCGGTTAGCGATCTACAATCGATGTGAGGTACTAAATACAGGCTACAGCTCAGAAACGTAGATGGTTCGGACTTTACAAACACACGTACTATCGGGTACCAATGAATTGCGAATAGCGAAGCACGAGACCTATTATAGACTGCGCTACATAAAAAAGCTAGGAAATGATAAAACTGCTGGGTGGAAAGGGGCCTGCGAGGTTGTGCACCTACTCTGATGTGCCATACCCTCATAGCCGCTCTCTCCAACCTGCAGTTTTATCAGTTCCTGCAGTTCCCTCGTTGCGCAGCATGTTTCGAAGGCCACGCGCTCCGCTGTTCGCATTTCCGTACCCGATATACTTGACGGTATAGACCTTTGCGAAAATTGCCTTCTGCGCACTGGCATCTTTGTCTGCTGGGCTGTGGAACGCCTTCCGAGCATGCGCTGTAGCTCTGTTGTGCTGTGTATCAGACGCTGCGTATGCGTCCACAGCTCAGTGACTCAGCATCTTTTGCCCGGATGATAAGCGATGCAAAGGTCTACACTGGGGGCCCCCTGAGTTAATCTCACCTCGATCAGTTTTAGCGTTCCCGCGAATTACACACCGCCCCATTTTCAAACGGACTCGACTGGTTGTGACTCGGCAACTTTTTCATTAATGCCGAGACCGAATATGATCACCACAAACAACGCAGCTGTTACGCTCAATCTGTCTGTCGTCGCTCCAACTTGTCATTCTACAAATTTTGTCCGCGCAGAATCATGGAGCTATCAAACATTGCGATTTATTCTTGAGAAAAGATAAACAAAGTATACGAAAGGCGAAGAAACTGCTTACAAAACTTCGTTACGCAGCCGACGCCACGCGCTGATGGTACCAATCAAACAGCCTCAAAAGCGCAAGTCACTGGGCCTTCTTTGTACATGATCGGTTCAGCAAAGATAGAACAGGTACAGAAACATGACGACCATCATATTGGTGTGCTTTTGAAGCTGTTTGATTGGTCCCATATGCTCGTAGCATCCGCTGCGTTCAGACTTAAAATGAAACGAACAATAACCCGTAAGTTACGTAGCTATCTACGATGTTTTCTTTTTCTTCGTAATAACAGCTGCTGGTTCTTTTTTTTTCTGGTAACAATGGTGGACGGGAAGTAGATTTTTTTTAATGAATAGATTTACACAAGGTAAGAAGTGTTTTGTTTCCAAATTCAGGAAAATATTTCTAGTACATTAAATTGAGACGTACGCGTCCACATGTTTAACCAGGGCCTCTAGACTCGTCAAACAGAGTTGAGGCCGAAGTTGACGGAGTGAACCGGTTGGCCTATCTCGACGATGACTTCGCGCTTTTTTCGCCGATGTCCAATCGGCGCGATCCGCGAACTTTCGGCTACAGCTTTGCGTTTGACGAGTTTAGGGCCCCAGGCGTAGCAGGCATCTCGGTATGCCATCAATTATTGCCCAGCGAATGAAGTCCTGGGGAGCATTATCCTAACGCGCAATTGGTATACGCTCCTCTAACACGTGCAACCGACCCAGTTTTATTAAGTGCGTGTGGCAATTTGGGATCGTGTTGGCACGAAGGGTAGCATGTCGGCCGCGAACACCTCTCCATCGTCGCTGCACAAGGACGACAGATATTTCCGTACTTCAAACCAGAAGCTCTCTGGGCGCAATCCAGCAGGGACAGTTTGTCCGCCATTTTTGTCACACGCTCACGGTAGATGCTTTGCTTGTAGAAAATTTTCCTATCAAAGGTGTCATGGTGCAACATCAGGAATATATAGCCGAGCCTCTCGGCGAAACTGTCGTAATACGTACAATAAACTCCTAGCATAGCAACTCCGAAAGTACGGATCTTTGACTTATTACATTTTCCCGGTCCATTGTTCTCAAACTACTCTGCCTCATATATACGAGGGGTGATCAAAACATTCCGGGACTGATTTTGTAGCGTAGAAAGTGAGGGCAGTACAGTGATGCGCGCGCAACAGTCAAAGTAAAGAATCTTCGGGTCTCATTATACCAAAGGGCGTCGCTCTGTGAACATTTGGAGCTGCGCTACAGTTTGCTTGACCACATGCACGAGCATGATGGCGATCTTTCTATACACTGCAAACCAATGCGAGAACGAACACCAATTTTACGTCAAGCTCAGCAAACATAAAACAGATACCTCTAAAATGATTTAGAAGGCTTATGTAAAAAAAAAAAAAAAAAAAAAAAAAAAAAACGTGAGGTGTGCGAGATGTTTTGAGTGGCACTCGCGCCTCAAGAATGGCAGAACGTCACCGAAGTCAAGGAGAGGTCAGATAAAGTCGCCCTACCGATGTTCTGCCTTTCCTGAAGCGTGAGTGCCACTTAAGAAAGTGAAAGCCGTTTACAACTCCCTGTAACGCCAAATTAGAGCGCAGCTCTTGAGGAGGAGGAGGGAAGGGTACTGAGGGTCACGTTTTCTCGGGGGGGGGGGGGGGAGGGGGGGGGGGAGGGGTCACGTGGCGTCGGGAAGGGGGGGGTGGGGTCCCGTGACCCCCCAGAGAAATTATTTCGCTAGATTTAGCGGAGCAATTTTTCCGCTAGATTTAGCGGGGAAAATTTTCTGCTAAATCTAGCGGGGAAATTAAACCGCGAACTCTGAGTTGTTGGAAATAACCACTAATAATTATATTCTCATTACTTGTGCCTCAGTTGTAATTTGGGGTTTGCTATTGTCCCTCTTTTCCTTCCTGCTCCCCCCCCTCCCCCCCCCCCCTCTCTCTCTCTCTCTCTTTCTCTAGTGCATTTGGGACTTGAGGCAACACAAAAGAATCAAATAAATAAATGAATAAATAGACAATAGATCCTTTCCGAAAGTCAGTCAACCCACCCTGTGCAGAGCCAAACCCGACGATCTAATGGAGCCACTACACAGTTTCTGCACACCAGAAAAAGCGGATGTCTCCGAAAGCATATACAGCAGAAAGCGGAAGATGTTGGTACTGTTACGTCACCATCGATTTACGAAATCGAGGGTGCTTGATTTAGCCGAGCATGATCTCCTATCACCGCCATTAGAGCGGCAATATTGGAGCTTTTGGGACTGCCCCAAGGTGACTTTGACTTTCGAAATGTTCGGGAGAGAGAAAGGGAAATGCCCCCCATCTCCCAAACACGTCTCGTGCTCCTCCTGGTTAGCGGGCCACGAACCATCGTTTTTCAGCAAAAACAAAGATCTTCCGCAGGTGACCCATCTCTAGACATGAAAGTACATTAAACATAAAATCACACACAAAAAAAATTGTGTATACCTAACGTATAATAGTAGGTTGACATAATCTCCAACCGGAGAGTACATTGTTAGGACTCCGAAACTCCGGCTGCATGGTTCCAGCGACTCAGAAGGCACGCAAAAGATTGCCGCAATATTTTGAAGAACCGCGGAGCCTGTATACGATATACCTAAGGAGACACTGGTCGACGCGGGGGATGGTTCCAGAGTCGATTTCCCGCTCCTCAACCAGGCCAACTGCATTCCCGGACAGCGCAGCGATCACGAGCGGGTATACGCGTCCATTGTCCAAACCGCTTGCCGAAAGCGAGAAGAAGAAAGCAAAGGACAACAGCCACAGCAACAAAAACATCGCGCCGTACTGCCGACGAACGGGCCGGTAAAGTGGAAAGCCAACTTAGCCGTGGGACCAACAGGCGTGCTTCGAGCGTCTAGACTAATCGCCGCGGCAACCGTACCCAGGACAGGTCGTTGGAGGCATCTAGCACGCGGCTTCGAACGCAGACACAACGAGCGCGCAGTCGTCCCCGTGAGGTTTTGCGCGCCCAAACGGATAGAATGTACTCGCTTTCAGTCGGGCGGTGAGTCGTGAACGGCAGGAAAACGGCTCCTTTTTTTGTTGCTGTCGTTGCTTGTGTATTTGTTAGTTTGCTGTCTTCGATTGGGCAACAGGTGCGGTACCGAACACTGGTCTCCCGGTGTCTTCGAACGGGAAGTTTAGGATGTCTTCAATGGACCTGGGGCGAACAATCAAGGACGGCCTGTACGCTTGTTTCCACAGGACTTTGCCTTGTGGTAGCTTGATGAAAGGGGGTCTTTGTACCGATGATCATTGCAATACTGAGTGTGATGCCGCACACGTCAGTCCCCTTCTGGCCATGGAAGACCTCTTCACAATCATAAATCTATCGACCCTCTTCAATGATAGTGTATCCTGGTCTGGGCAAAAATAATTTACGTGCGGGCCAGCGTACCAAGCTAACTTTAAGTGCAGTCATATAGGGCAAGCAAAGAACGTCATCACGACTTCACTTCCTCTTCTATTGACTCGTAGGCTATAATTCATTCCGTTTAAGAAAAAGCTTCCTGGGGGTCCTCGGTGTGAAAACCAACGTTCTGCCAAGAGGCTTAAATTTTCAAGGCCACGAAGAAGCGACGAAATATAGCTTCTTTAGCTTTATAGTCTCGAAATAATTATGAAACATAGCTTCTTGAAGACCCTAAAGAGGTAGCCGTGCCTTGTATATATGAACCCGGTTAATATGAGTATCCCGGGATGCGTATACACAAATTTATCGGAGGCGAACTGGTCCATATATTTGACTAGATATATTATAGGCGACTAAAACTATGGACGATCATTTGGGGGAACGGAGGTGTCAATTTTAACGAGCCATGACTGTATAAGGCGTAGCTTCCTTAACACCCTAAAGCAGCTTTAGAATATAGCTTCTTTCTAGAGCCGCGGTCGCACCTGAAGCTTGTTTCTTCCTTGTATGAAGGTCTTGTCACATTGGTCGCACAAAAACCGCCTGCAGGCATGCCCGAAGTATAAAAATGTATGAAGAAAACATGCTCCAAACATGATTTAGGCGCGTCCGCACATACCACTGTCATTCTGTCTGCAACAAACACCGTGCCTTTTGTATTATGCACGAGCAGTGTGCCTGCGGCTTTACGGTCTTGAAGAAGCTATATTTTATAGCTTCTTTCAAGTCTTGAAGGAGTTATGTCTTATACAGTCATGTCTCGTTAAAGAAGCACAGAAGCGAAACTCAGCGAAACGTCGAGTGCCACCAAGAGACTCTCAGGAACTTCCTTTTGAAGTCCTTCCTGTCCCGTTCGACCCTGCATGGTTACGCTGCGGAAGACAACGCAAGAGACAGAGAAACAAGTAGAAGAGGTCAGCGTTCCGTCCGACCGCTTCTTTCACTCGCCAGGTGTTTCACGCTCTTTGCCAGCCCCTAAGCACTTCCCCGTGAGTCTTCGACACAACGCACTATTTGATTCGCATACATTTCGACGTGCCGTCTGGTCCGTCACTTTTTTTTCTTGCATAGCGTGTCCTCGCAGTCCGTTACGACGGGGCAACGTCGGGTTTGCACAGACTGACCTCATTCTATTTTACGCCGTAACCCACACCGCCAACGCGAGTTCCCCCTTTCATCGTCGACCGGAAACACTTCCGGATTGGATTGGATTTGAACGGATCTTTCCGTGCCTTGTGTCTCTCATACGTGAAGTCCCCGCGGGTTCCTTGTGTGATGGACGGCTGGCGACGCTCCCACGAGAAACCGTTTTCAAACGCTCCAAACGCCGGAAGTTTTGGCGCGGTGTATACGCTGTCTCAAAAGTTCCTCGGAGCGCATCAAGGAAGAACTCTGCCGTGCGCGGAAAGTCGAGGAACGCGAAGGGTCGCATTGTTGGGTGCGGAGGTCCGTGTCGGATCTTCCAAGTTAAAACCTTTGTATACTTTTCTTTCTCGCTTTATTTTTCTTTTTTATAATAGAGCGCGTAACCAGGATTAGCGTCTTTCGGCACGGACGAGTGAAAAGAGGGAAATGATAACTTAGAAAATTGCGCTGTTGCACACGCATGGCGTCCCGAATGGTACCCGATGCACACAAGCACGTGCAACATGCACGTTGACTTAAAGTCGTACAGACTTCAATATGCACGGGCGCGTGTGCTAGACAGCGAAGCTAGAACTTGTAGCTTCTGCTCGCTCGTGCTTAAAGCTAAGCGGAGTGCGATGAGGGAGTCATCGATGCGTGAGCGAATGAAGTTACTCAAGGTCACGTCACCTTCTACGGTACCACTAATTTACCCCTAATTTGTAATACGAAGAGAAACTCGGAGAGAATGCAAGCGCATGGGGGCGCCAGAGTATCGGGCTCTGATGGAAATGTGATTAGTGGGTATATACGCAAAGGCTGCCTGCCTCTGTCTCTGCCCTCTGTTCGAACGCGTTGAAACAGTGAGTAATGACAAACGCAGCCAGCCTTTATCTCTTCCCCACTAATCATCCCCATCAGAGCTTGGAGCTCCGACATCCACGCCCGCTCTCATTTCCTCTTCTTCCACCAAATTAATTCTAGTCTACACTAGGAACTCTGCACGCGACAAGGCATTTACCTGTCACAGCGACACAATGCCACTGCAACATCGTTACTACAGAAGAACATTTAAAAAAAACCTAGACGCGCGAGTTTTAAAGCATTAAAGGGGCTGTGCAACAATATTAACGTTGAAAGAAATCGCAGCCTGTAATTTTTATCTATGTACCTTGCCTTAAGTGACAGAAAACACCCAACCTTCCTCGGAAATGTTGCGATTTCACGAAGCAATTGGAAATTTAAAAACTGTTTTTTTTACCGGCCTGCAGCCGCACAACGGTGGTCGTCGGAACTACAGGGCGTGGCCGGCGTGACGTGGACGTGACGTGAGCGTGACGTTAAATGGGGAACGTGTAAAAGATTGCCCCCCCCCCCCCCCAAGTTGGGCAATTATCTGCTAAACATAAGGCATATTTTTAGACATCTGGTCGTATTGACATAAACAAATGTATCGAAAGTATCCTACCATTACGAAATATTATTATTCATAGTTTTTGTGGCGCCATCTATCAGAGGTCAACAAAACCATTTCTGCTCTGTGGCGTTGCTCACTTGCCCATAGTCCCGTTGTTCTCAAGTTTTGAGCAGCGCTCCAGGCGAGCAAAATAGAATATTCGGCTCACGTTTCGAACGTGCGTCCCTTACGCTTCCCCCCCAACTACAGTTTTTTTTTATACTCCGTTTCGTTCTAAATGCCAGCGTAGCTGAGGCTGCAATAGACCGATCTCACAGCCAGTTTTATTACGCCACCGCCGCCGCCATGCATCGTGGGAGATGTAGTCTTTCTGCACGCGCGACAACCCCGCTGAGGGCCTGCGCGAACAGAGCACGAGGCGGCACGAGCTGCCTCGTGAACTGGCGCCTGCCTCCTATGAACTACAGTGATGGCGGTGTCACGCATGCGTGGAACGCTTAAGCCTGGTTCAGACAGTTGCGTTTGACTGCGTTTGACTGCGTTGCGGCTTCGAGAAACCAGGACATCCCTGCTGCTTCTATCGCGTGCCAAGACGATTCCTTGAATTGGATTCCACGCTTCATACGAAGCACAGATGTGCCGGTGACTCGCTTTCGGTTCTCGCCGCAACGCAGTCAAGCGCACTCAAACGCAAGTGTCTGAACCGGCCTTTAGTGGGATCGGTATATTGCGAGCTGCGAGCTTTCAGCGTCCCTGCCTAACACGCGCGATCTTGCAGTGCAAGCATCGTTCGGGAGAACATGCTTTTACGAGTAACTTCTGCTTCGCTATCACGTAAAGTGAAACATACGGGCTCACGGAAGCTATAAAAGAGAGCAATAAAATAATACATTTGAAAGGAATGTTTAATGAGACGCTGAGGCCGCGAGCTGCATAATTTTTTTTTTTCTCTTAAAGTCTTTTTTACGTTTTGTCATCGCGCGTCTAAACATGCTGACAGATGCTTGCATGAGGCACGTGCAAAATCGAACGTTACAGCGCCGCCTGGATGGTGGAAGGCAACGCTCGCTGGAGGACCGAGCCAAAGCCTTGCTTGCGAATCCGGAAACCTACCTCCCAATTAAACGTCACAACCACGTGACAACCACATTACCGGAAATACGGTGTGAGAGTTGAGAGTGGCCGCGGGGGGCGCACATTTCATTCTGTTTTTATTTTGTGAAAAAATGAATCTAGGGCACGTATCGAAAAAGGGTTTTCTCTTCCATATTCCACGGGTGGTAGAAATTAACTCCCACACCTGTCGACCTGAAGTCCGACAATTGTTGCACAGCCCCTTTAAATGCTTTTCATCGAATCCCCCCCCCCCCCCCCCCCACACACACACACACAAACCAATCTTAAAATTGTGTCACGTGACATAAACACTAATTCAGTTTTCCTGCTGAATTTAGTGGAAAGATTGATGTCACGTGAGTCGACGTCACGTTACCTATACACTGTCAGTTTCCCTCCTCAATAAATTTAGCGGGGTAACATCCTAAAAGTATGTGGTTCTTTTTCACTCTCCGAAAACGACTGTTTAAAGTCTTCTCGACGGGTTTCAACGAGAGCGCCTCAGATGCTACATCTGATGCATTCTAGAAGGACTTCGGGAATAAAGGTCGCTGTCGATTTTATAATTTCCGGTAGGACGGTGACCGCGCGACCGCGCGTGCACCGCCACGGGCGAAAGTGATATGTCCTCTCGGCGCTCCGCAGAGGTCACGTCCCCAGAAAGTGCCGTCGGCTGCGTGGTCAACCGGAGCACCGGGAGCTGGTGGAGACACGCTCCATCGCGCCCCAGCTAACGACGCGGCAGACAGTGGGGAGGGAAATCCGAGCGCGGGAAACCAAACGCGCCGGCAAAGACAATGGCTCTTTGCGCGCGAAAGCGAACTTGTTATCGGGCGGGTTACGCGAGGTAGTGAACGCTCTTGTGTGCATGCGGATGTGTGCTGCTGTTTTCGCTGCGATGGTATACAGGTCTGCGAGCGCGGCATCCCGACCGGCGCCCCACGCAAGCAAGCACGTGCAATATGCGCGCGTACCTAGGCATCAAAAACAATGTCGGGAACGTACGTGCGCGCACTGCGCGTGTTGGCGTCTTCAGCTCTCAAGACTCAGGACTGTGCAATACTCCGACGTTGAGCGTAGCGAAAGTAGCGTGGCGCAGAACGCGCAACTTTTATTGGTCGGCGAGTAGGAACTCGATATCTGCGATCAATCAGCATCCGTGTGCACTGCGCTACGCCGCGTTCGTTACGCTTGACCTCGGAGTATAGAAAGCAAGAACCTAAACCAAATGGCGCCTTGCGAGCGCGTTCCATCGGACGCTTTTACTTTGATTATTTACTTCGAATCTTTCCTATACGGAGCGTAAGTTCGTCTGCTTCTTTTGCAAGGGTTGTGGTGACGTCAGAACGTCGAGCTCTGATTGGTTCTGATTGAAGGATAGAGGGTAAATCTCAAAGCAAGCTGCCTTGAGTTATATATCCACTATCTTTCAATGAGAGCCAATCAAAGCTCGGCGTGTTGACGTCACCGTAACCTCAGCAAAAGAAGCAGACGAACTTGCGCTCCGGTCAGGGAAGGCGAGCAGGTGCAGCGCGTCTACCCGCGTTCACAACATTCTCTTTGACGCTTGGGTAATGTAACGAAAGGTCTATTGCTCGGGCTTCTTTACACGAGCAGGAATATGGTGGCAGCTACATGCCCTTTGCAAGCGTCTATACGTATCCACTGGACTACCGCCGGGCTCGTTGGGCGCTGTGATGCACGGAAATGGTTACCCGCAAAATGTCAGCACTCGTTTCCCTGAGAGATGTGCTAACCTAAACCACGTAAGGTACTGTTGTTTTGTGAGTAGGGACGTTTAGCAGGTTCTTAAGCCGGAGTTTCACTGCTCGTACACCATACAACAGACCCGCGGAGTTTTCTGCAGAGACATATGAGAGAATTATCTGCGGATATGGCTGAAGCATGGTCGGAGCCTTCCCACGTGCGTATGCTTTGAACACTCCAGCAGACAGTTTTTGTATGAACACTCTGACAGGTCTGTAATACGAGGAAGAAACAAGCCACGGACGGTTTGCGCCAGTAGACTGTCTTTTGTAAGATCCGTGTGACCGCGGTTGTGGCTTGTGCGTTTCAATGTAGCGTATAACTCTCTAATTGTTTCCAGCTCTGAGCCACATGCTTACAAAAACAATTTCGAACGGACAGCGTCAGGCGAACCGGTGTATACGAATGAACCCTACAATTATATACAAGTCGGAAGCAGACGGTATAGCTCAAGACACAACTCGGGTCTCGCAATTTCGGGGCAGCCGGAACAGGCGTTCGACGAGGTTGCAGCCAATTCCAAGCACATGGTTAACTTTTGTTTTGTTTTTTGTTAAATTTCGGGTCTGCTGTGGCACAGCTTCTCTTGTTAGTGGTCTTCGTCAGAACGATGCAGCGAAGCTTTGTCCTTGCATGCCTCCATTGTTAACTCGAGGGTCGGGTTCATTAGCCATGCAAAACGTTTTGTTTCATATATTTGTATATAGGTACGGAGAGTATTTTCATTGTTTGAGACCTCGTTGTGAATGCCGTCTATCTTGTCCACACCCTAAAAACAACCGATGGAAAAGTAGCAGTAAAGGCGAGGCAACACCGTGTTGAAGCACGCAGACGTTGCCTTATCAGACTAAAGGTTGATTCACTGACTCTCTCCTCAGATAGTCATGATATATCTAAGGAGAAATTATCTGCCGCTCTCGTTTACCCACTAGTGACAATACTCGTGTTTTTTTGTTGTTTTTTTTTCCTTTTTATGTGGTTACACGCGTCTCTTTTCTTTTTCTTTCTATTTTCTTTTTTTTGACAAATACAGTTTCAAAAATATCAACCTCAACTTTTGCAGTGGCTTGTGTTCCAAATAACAGTCAACCTTGCCTCTCATTCAAAAAAAAAAAAAAATGAAACGACATTATTTTTTTTTAATAAGATGGAAGATATTACGTAAAACTTCGTAAAAGAGCCATTTCATCTGTAAAGGATGGACTCATGCCGCCCCCTATATAAGGAATATGTCACCACGAACAAACGAACTTTACATACATAAAGCCCCAATTACACCTCGCATATATCACATAAAAGTCATGATGTTGGCTTCAGCCAGGATGAGAAAAGTCTCTGCGAACACGCCTCTAGTATGTTCCAAACATGTTTGCTTTATACCTATGTATGCTTCGAGCACGTAGGTGGATGGATGGACGCAACGGCCGTAGATTGCGCTACCTAGACTAAGTTTGTTTTTTTATTACTAACGTCACAAAATCGTCATGCAAGGAAGAAAAACACCCCAGACAGTTGTCTGCAGACGGTCTTTTGTACGATGCATTAGCAATCTGAGCGAGACTTGATCGGTGCCGCGGTTCCCGTCGCGAAAGCGACTATACGAGCCAGGCTATATTGGGCACACTGACCTTGGCACGGTGAAACAAAATCGAAGCTCTGGCGTCATCGTTGTTGGTTGTAAACGTCACGAAGCCTTGCGGTATGACGTAAACTGGGCGTCAGATATGTGACTCACCACGACGAGCATTCCCAAACTATAGGGTCGATATCATAAAAGGATTCGGTGGAGTGCCCCGCAGAGACGTGGGATGACTCACTGTTCCCGTAAAGAATAGTATATATCTCATCGGTATAGCAACAACACTACGATTTTTTTTTCTCTAAAGATGGGCTTTGTTTTTTGTAAGTAATTGTATTATTAATTGTTTGAAACAGTAAGACGGACTAAAAACCAATTAAGTTTGGCTATTCTTACTTACTCCTTCTCACTACTGAATCTCACAGTTCTTGACGGGGATATATTTTGATTGTAAGTAATATTAACTGAGAATAAAATATTTATATTTATTTTATCATTGCTGGAGCATATAATTCAAAACATTAAAAATCTCTATATAATATATACTTTTAAGAAAGTTAATATGTTGAAAATATGAAGATCAAAGCTTGCAACATAAATGAAAATATATGGGATTGGAATAATCGAAAATATGAAGAGGAATAAATCGTATTGAATGAAAGGGATAATTTTTTTTTATCATTCGCGCTGTTTACGGTACCAGCGGCAGCTATCGAAATTAAAACCGAATCCTCTGCGATGAATCTGAGAGAGAAACAAAAATAAAAAGGATGGGATGTAGGAGTTGAACTCGTAGAGGGAGTCTACGGCATAACGTAGTCTACTGTGTGTTTTCGTGCCTCCGTTACGCACATAAACGGCACTTGCAACGCAATCGCTACATTATTTTTTTTAAATTTGTTTGTGCAAGAACAATTAATCCGTTTTGGATAACTGTTGGTCCGCCCTATCTCTGCCACGCATTACAACAAAATTGTCGAATTCTCGGAATAACACGGATATCAGTTTAAAGTACAACCGAAATCTACTCCGCACTAAGGCTGTCTTTGTTTCTAGTCGTGAGGCCCAGCGACACAGTGTGGGAGTTGTTGATAAATCGTTGATTGTCTACGAAGATTGTGTCGTTGTTCTAAGGCGGTGTTGCTCCGTCACTACGGCTACAAGCATCTCCGCAGCTCGCTCATTTCCGAGCCCACATCCTGTCCATCCCTACTCTCGTTTTCCTTCGCTTTATTTTAGTGTATTTGTTTTTCTCTCTGCTGAAGCTATAATAAATGATTCTTTCCGGAATAATATCCCACCATAGATGGCCTAAATCGCGCATTGACAAACTCCTCAATGATAACAAGGTAAAGTTATTACATGATCGACTACATTTGGACGTGGTTAATACTGTAGGCATAGTTACCAAGTCAGTTTATAAGAGGCGTGGTATGCTTCTGGCCATAAAACGATATCGGGTTGGAATATTCATGACTTTTCGTACCGCCACTGCTTCAGAATATTTTTTGTTGCGGTGAAATTGCGAGGATAAAAGGGGAGTATTTCAATCTTTTTTCAGACACGGGAACCGCGTGAGCACTCGACTTCGGCTCGTAACAATCAATGCCTCGGCGGACACTCGGGTAGTGGTTCGTGTTCAACCACTGCGGTGATGAGAATAGCCGAACTCGAACAATGCCCGGAGGTCAGCACGCGTTTTCTGCTTTGCCAACCCCAGCGCGTGGGTATATGATTAACGTTGTCGGCATAGGACAGGCACCAGGCCACGTGGCCTCTCGTTCTGGCTTCGAGTTGAGAGGAGAAACAATGTTCATATATCTCGATTTTTTTTTTTTTTTTTTTTTTTTGTGACTGCCATTGTTTAGAAAGGCACACTAAAATAAGTTTCTTTGGTTACTAACGCTAGAGAGTGATTCTAAATAGCATTTAGTGAAAGAAGAAAACTCCTTTCATGGCTTCTTTAAGCATAGTGTTCGATGAAAAAGCAGGCAAGGCTGCCGCTGTACTATGCTCCATAGAAACGCCGTTTACTTCATGTTCAGCTTTCGTTTCGGACTTCAGTGTTTTCCTCAGACTTGGGTGGGTATTGGTAAGTTTAACGATGATCTTTTGCAATATTAATGAAGTCGTAGCTTTAACTGGCTTCTTTACCGATAGACCACACAGAAACCAACCATAGCTTTTACTTCGGATTTCCCGAATTAGGAGGATGAATGTGAATCAATGAACAAATGCATTTACGTATTGGAGTAGAAAACTAACATATCAAAGGTGGGAAAAACAGGTCATTAACTCCTTATATTAAAGAGTGCATGCATCTCATCAAAGTTAAAATCTTGATAAATGTGCACCCATGCTTGAATGTAATTATTTGTAATCGTTGTTTTATATATATATATTGGATAGGACGCCACTCTAGAATCTATCGCTATGTCAGTAATAGATCCGGAAATTTGAGAAAGTATCGCATGAAGAGAGGCTTTAAATTATATAAACTGGTTCATAGTTCTTCCACTATATCAATAAAGTAATTTTTGCGAAAAACGTTCAACTCAGCCTACTTGAACACGCTCGAGCTTGACTAAGCTTTTGAGCTTTGTCATGGTATGAAAATTTGTGCTATATTTGTTTTCGCCCTCTCTTGCTCGCGTTACGAAGAGACGATCTTCCGAGCGTTTTGAAGCAATATTACCACGCTCGGTCGTGGTCCGCGCATACCACGTGACTAGAACTAGACTACGTCACTTCCGCTTTCGACGTCAGGCAACGGACCGTCGAAACTATTCCGCGTTCCGCATGCCCTGGTCGTCCTTCCTCGTCATTATTATTCTTATTCGCGCTCTGTTAAGCATCATTTCGCGTCTGCGGTGCGTCGCTTCCGCCTTGATTAGCCACGACGATTTTGTCGTGACTAACAAAAAATTGGGACAAAAACCTCGCGGTGGGAGCAGAAGCTTTTAGTCGTGCGTAGTCAAAGACGTGATGGAAGCACTGACGCTGCTTATATCATATTAAAGTCAGTTGAAGAACTCCCATAGACAGGGGGGTAAAGGTGGGTGAGGAGGAGTAGCAAATCTCGTGCGCCGACATCCATGGGTCCCGAGTGAAAGATCGCGAAAGAAAGCGACAGAACACCAGAGAAAGAAACCAATGTTGCCAGCTGAAGGACGACAGTCGCAATGGTAATCGCGAAGACTGAAAACTCGCAGCAATATAAATAGTGTTAATTTAGCGTTGTAAACTAAATTTTGAGCTATTCTAACGCTTATAAAAAGCAGTATACTCATTACGTTGCATTAACTTCCCTTGTGTAGAAATCTCTGAAATCTGGTGGTCACGCGGTTTCGTATTCCTGGGGCGCGGCGTGGGCGCGGCCATCCGCGAAGCTGGTGATCTCGGTTATCTGGTTTAGTTTAGTGTTGACGGGAGGCCGTACATCTGCGCGCTATGCAAAAAGAAAGCTTCGAAAGGAACGCGAATATCTTTCCACCGGTAAGTTCGTGGATTGTTGAAGTTAGTGAAACTGCTCTGATAATATAATTATATTTGTAAAATCGAAGGTAGTTGGTAACCATGTGTGGGACCCCGAGGGTACAGTGTACTAGAATACTTGGGTAGTGTTGGGACCGGAGCGGCTCGGCAACGGGAGCTTGTGAGGGCGCGTGTCTTGACAGTTCGAGGGGGCGCTGTAGTCGAGTTATCAAAAAAAAAAAAAAATCGCGCAGTCCGCCTTTTTTTTTTTTTTTTACTTTGAGCGGTGCACGTGTCGGTACCACGATTTTATACACTCTGTTTCACCTTATGTTGTACCGCAGCGAAGGCTAGAAGCGCGAGCTCATAGCGCTGGCAGCTGCCCTTAATGCACGGGAGCTTGTGCCGGCAAGATGTGCCCTAGAGCAAGGAGCTCGCGCATGTAGCCTTTCCTGCGGTACAACGCAATGTGAAACAAACTATAGGGCACATAAAAAAAATCGGTATTTTCAAATCTTTTTTTTTTTTTAATCTTGCGATAGGCAAAGGTTTAATGGGCCATGTTGCAATTGCAGCTTTAAAGGGAGCCATTATTAAAGGCCAACCCAATTAAAAAAGTTCGCGAATAAACAACGAGCTTTCAGCGAAAGCAACAAGGCGCTCGTTTTTGTTGTGTTCGTCCGTCCCTTCTCATTTTCTTCCTCAAGCTTAATTATCTCTACCAACCCGCCCGTTCTGTCCTGAGATATTCATCGCTAAAATTTTGCCTTTCTTTGCTTAATTAAAAAACCGCGCGCTGAAAGCGCGAATGAGGTTGTGTTGATATTGATGCGTAGACGAATGACACAGTTGTTTCTGTCCCCTCGTCGCTAACTCGACAGCGTGTCTTCGGTGGACTCGATGGCGCCGCACATCAAGACGACTAAGTCACTATTATACGTATTATTTTCATAACGCGGTTTCTGAATCAAGCGAAGAAAGGCAAACGTTTACGATAAATCTCGCGAACCTCGTTGCCTTCTCGCGAATTGTAGAAATTGTTTGCCTTTAATAATGACTCCTTTTAAAACTCCGATTGCACCATGGCCAATCAAGCCGTTAATAAAAAAGTTAACTAACAGATTCTTGGTTAATTATTAAACATTGCAACGGTTATTCACCCATTTATTGTCCACCGAGCACTACAGATATAACGAAAGACTGCATCCACATATCTGCCACATCCTTTTTCTGTAAAATATGTAAAGTTCTGTAAAGAATAAAACAAAAACAACCTGTATGTATGCGTGAACCAGATACGCCCCCCGTGGAACCATGGGTCTTTCCCTTCAAATACCCAGCTCAGTCGAGACTTACCTGGTTGTCAGAAAGCAGCTGTCGGTTAAATGTATTGTTATGAGCGTGTGGGTTTCAGATGGTTTACCCTCAAGAGGATAATGCGCTGCATATTGTAACCATATGCGCTGCACATTGTAACCATTCTGTGGTTAGAACAGCAATGCCGTGCTGTAAACTATTACAACTTTTTCCTTGCCTGGTCTACGTGTGCTCGTGTTTTCTGCTCAAAATGATGTGAAATAGTTGCTTGTTTTCTTTGAATCTTATAAAGCATTTCTTGTTCAGCCCACGTTGTCTCAGTTTTTGGACTTAAGTTCAATGTTAAAACGCGTGATAAAAATTGTCACGGCTTATAAGCCATTTCTTACAAGTGAACGTCAGGTGGTCCTCGGATGGTTGCGACCGTCTCTTGAGTGGTTCGTCGCATAAATGAACACAAGAATGAGTGACAAGTGAAGCGAGCTGATTAAAATCAAGAAAAAGAAGACAGAGAAGTTAACCTGGGGTATTAAAAACATATTAAAACAATCTCGGACTTTAGTATGTGCCGTTTCGTTCCATTATAACATAAGATAGGAAAAAAAAAATTTCCGAGTTTTAGATATCCCTTTGAAATATCTAATGTTCGGCCGTTGCGACCAAGGAATTGGGCATTTTATTTAAAATGCTCACCATCCGACAAACCGAAAGTCGCAGCTAATTCTACGTTGAAACAACTTGCAATCCGCTTCTTTAAAGTCGCAATTGTTTTAATGTAAAGGAACGGTAATGTAGCTTGTACCGTCCAATACATTGAAGCATCTAGTTGCTAACGATCGTGCCGCAGCGTAATCGATGCCGCTGTATGACCGCTGGCAGGTCGTAGCTGTATCAGAAATCCTATGTGCACTCCACCAAAGCGGCACCAAAGATTCATATTTTCGCGCGTGCAACCGCGCATGCGCACACCTTCTGGATAACGCGCCGGTGTCGACACCTGTCGCGATCAACACCACGCGCTTCAGGCGAGCCCCTCCGGTTCCAACACTACCCAAGTATTCTAGTACACACTGTACCGAGGGTCTGCTGCCTTCTCCGCCACTTGCGGCAGCCAGAATGCAAGGGAAAATGGCGGACCCTTTCCTCTAGAGTTAGTATGTATGATCTCTATGCCCATAGACGACTGGACGCGGAAGCTGCATGAACCTCCTTTTCTACTAGTATTCGTCACCAGTTAACGCAAGCGCCACCTTTTGTGCACGCAGCGGCTGTTATCTGAACTGCTGCTGCGGTGCCGCGGCGCAGCAGTATTTTAGGGCGGCGCTTCAATCGATAGGGGACAGACGTCGGCGGGAGAGAGAGCGCCTGTGTCTAGTTGAAAGTTTGGCAACTTCAAAATTTTCTACATCGTTTCACCACACGTTTTTACCATGAACGAAAGCGTAAAGGCTATAGAAGAAACAAACACAAATATATAGACCAATACGCAAGGTGTATTAATGCCGCTTGGTCGGTTCCGTGCTGCGTCAGGATGGAAGAGGGCTTTGTACTTCGAATAAAAATCGAGCGCTACACCCTTGTATGGCACCACCACAAAATTGTGGGAGTACCCTATGGGGCACATCTAATTAAATGGAGATAACGCCAAATCGACTTATCGGACATTGCAGAAATCAGCACCGTCATGATCATCATCATCATCCCTTTATTTCTGTGCACAAGATCAACAATTGTCCACAATGTGACCTTTAAATAGGAAGAAAGTCGTGACCCACTTCCGGTACTGTTGCGTGTGCGATCCCCGGAAAGCCTATCACAAAACAGGTACTTAACCACGGTGACGTAAGAAGGGAAATCCCCCTCGGGTAGAGCGAGGTCTTTGTTTTTCTCAGAAAGAAACCTGTCATTTCCACACAGCAAGACCGGCTTTTTACTTCTAGACCGATCGGAAGGAGATCGGATGAGTAAAAGCTGACGAATGTTGCCGTCCACTTTCACAGTCGTAAACACGGGGCTTACGACAGCGAACATAAGCCGCCTTAAGTCTTAA
Source organism: Ixodes scapularis (assembly GCF_016920785.2). Lineage (NCBI taxonomy): Eukaryota > Metazoa > Arthropoda > Arachnida > Ixodida > Ixodidae > Ixodes > Ixodes scapularis. The sequence goes on along the minus strand of NW_024609879.1, from coordinate 108,720,660 downwards.
GCGAATGTGCCCCAACACACAATATACAAAATGTCGGACTCGTACGGTAGAAAAGTTGTACGTGCCACTTCTTCATCTTTGTGTTTTATTTGTAAGCAAATGGCAAGCTAGCAGCTCTCGATCTTATCGTTCACGTTCATACCTTTGATGAGTCGAAAGCATATGCGACGCAGGAATATGACGATTGCTGCCAGCAATTTTTTTTTTTGTTCTTTTACGATAAAAATATGGGGGAAAGAAAAAAATAACCCCAGAAAGCTAAAAAAAGAAACTTGCAATTTGGAAATCCGTTGGCTGAACAGCACTAAGTGTCAATAGAGTTACAGGTGTCGGCAAGTAATTAATTAACTGGGGGGGCCATACGAGTCTCAGAGCTTACCTGTAGAGTGTCAATCATTTATTGCGCCGTTGGCACCATCCTATATCCTAATCTACCATTCTGTGCAATGTATTCCTCGAAAAGGGCTGGCGAGTCGACTGCAAAATTAATTATATGAATGACATTTCGACAGAAATTAGGTCAATCGCATTTGTACGGACAATTGTGTTTTATACAGCAACATTAAGTCAAATTCAGACTGTCTGGTGTTGCAGGGAGATATTGATCGTTGATCGAGATGGTGCGAAACATGGAAAATTAAATTAAATATTTCGAAATGTAATCAGATGACGTTCACCCGAAAGCGGCAACCATGCATTTTCCTTTACTTTTACAATTGACGTCGTCCCACTACGAAAGGTAGACAAGGTAAAATATTTGGGCTTTCATTTTTCGCAAAAATTTATCTTGGAGCGCGCATGTAGATTTCATGACGGTTAAAGCCAACCGCGTAATAAATTTATTAAGAGGCTTCCGAGGCTGTCCTTCCACTCTAAAAAGCACCCTGTTTTTTTTGGGGTTTTTTTTTTGCTTTTTTTCAATGTGCTTATTTTAGCATACAATTTCTTGCTTTAAGACCCAAAAAAACACGCTACTTAGAAGAAAAAACTGAGCAAATACAAAGCAAAGCAGCTAGGTTCAGTACAAAAAAAAAGTATAATCACAGACAAAGCGTTAGTGCTCTTAAACGTCAATTAGACTGATAACCATTAAACACTAAAGACGCCGTCTTCGCCTAAAATGTTTACATATTATATACCATGACCAAACTGGAGTGCATAGATTTAAATTCATCGAACCACCGCACTCTGTATCACGCGAACGGGATCATTCTAAGAACATGAGAGAGTTTACAGCAAGGGACCAATGTATTCAAAATCTAATTTTTCTCAATATTATTAAAAAAAATGAAACGAATGGCCTGATGACACTATTCTGACTTCATCTACTACCCTTTTTTTTTTATAAACTATCACGCGATAATTAGGCGGAACAAAACTAAAATTTCTTTCTGTGAATGAGCGTTTTCAGAGCGCTTGCTCTGCAACAGTGTGTTTGGGTCTGCTCTGTTTTGCAAGATCGATGACTGATGAGATTGGCAGAAAATACAAGTACTTCTATATTTCCCCATTTGCGCAAGGGCGTGATATGCATGTTTTGATATACCCCCTGCTTGTACCGAAATTTCCTTTTCTTTGTGGCTTTCTTTTGATACTAATGTGGATTCCATTCGTTGAAGTCACTGCTGTACACGTTCTTCAAAAAGAGGAACGGAAGCTGGTTCCTCGATCCTCTTGATATTTGGAACGCGTTCCCGTTACAAGTTCCATGTGCGAGGAAGGAACTAGTTCCCGTTACAGTTTAAAAAATGGAGCGTGTCGTTACATATACATTACATTTGTATTTTGCTAATTAAAGTATTTAGTTAGATGAAACCAATATCTTTTTTTTTATCCTATTAAATAGCAACATACGAATTTGAATGCCGTGATGGAAGGATGCTAGGAGAAGAAAACAAGCGGAAGCAAGGTTTCATTTGTTGATATATTCACTTTTAAAAAATCTCACCGTTTTGCCATAGTCACGTTTGTGGTGACAATTCGGACGAGTCAAATATACTGTTAATCCCATTGCACGAGCGTTTTACAACAACCTCACACATTTCAATCTAACAAAGTCCCGTGTTCGAACTTAATAACAGTTGCTTCTCGATGCTGCTGTCAGCAAGACGAGCAAATGGAGAAGAAGGTAGGGTTTTTTGAAGGTCAGTCTTGAAAACTACCAGTCCTTCTTCGTGAAGGTTGGACTCGTTGTTCAGTTTGAAGGTGGGTGTAGAGGACAAAGAAGGAAGGTTAATTTCTGTGCATCTGGCCAATGTTTGGGATACAAGGGTGCGTATGATGTATAGTAACCTGTTCTTTTCTTTGTAGAAGTGTAGTGATGGCTGCAGTCGGTCTTAGATTCTGAGTGTATGAGGATTCGTGGAAGCAAGGAAAGTAGCTGAGTTCGAGACGTCCCTTTTTCTGTCTTTTCCTTCGACCAAATGTTCTGATTTCTGTGCCGCAGTCTCGGGCACTGAAAAAATAATCAATGGTCACTAGCTCTCCTGCACCCTACGATTACCGGCGCTGGCCAATCGCGACGGCGGATCCGTCCTCGCGATTGGCCAGCGCCGGCCCTCGCGCCTTCCTCGAGGAAGTGGAGGGGCCCTTCAGTTTGAGTGTAGTTTGAGGGAGGTTTCTGAATTCGGCGGCAAGCAACAAAAAAACTGAATGAGATCCTCCTTTTCGTAAATATAATGTTTTTATACTTTTTTTTTTCGAAATTTTCCTCTTACAGATAAAATAAAAATGACCCCACCGGACGAACAAAAAGGAACGCCCGTTCCTTCTTCTGTTCCCGTAAAAATGTAATGAGTTCCCGTTCCAGTTCCATGGATGCAAAATGGAACGGCGGCGTTCCATCGTTCCTCCTAAAAGGAACGCGTTCAAGAACGCTGTTCCGTACAACACTGGTTGAAGTATTATGATTTTCTAGCACAATTTTGACGTGCGATTTTGCTTTCTTCCGTGCGATTTTCATCGAGTCTATTTCTCGTACAAATGTAACCCCCCCCCCCCCCCCCCCCCCCCTTTTCCCCTCTCCTGCAATAATGTTTTTTGGCGCTGCGAGGTAACATGTAAAAAACAAATAAATGCGCTCGAAACAGAAATCGCCGGTCTTTCTTCAATCGGTACGGCCAATGAGAGGAACTAGAGATTCCGCTCTCCAATGGTCGAGCAGTGCCGGTGGTGTACGAAGGCGTCCGTTCCTTTAGTCACCAGAACTATCCACCAACAGAACCTTTACAAACAAGTTCACGCGCAGAAACCAAATTCAGGAGGGGTGAAGCGTTTGCGCATGCGCAGTACCGACAGCAGCGCCCCTGTAGCGGTGTAACGTCAGCGAGTTATGTTGGTGTATACAGTTACACCCACAGCTTCAGAGACCTAGAATGGGGCTTATTATGTTCCACCTTGTCACTCCGTGATTAGTTCTTTTGTGCTCTTTTCAGCTAATATCGCAATCTGATTGGCTGCTGAGCAATTATAAGACGTTCGGGTCTCGACCCGCCCGGCGTCTCTAAAATAATGCCACATGATTTGCGTTTAGAACCGCGTAGTAAAAAAATGGCGGTTCCGCAGCTTCGTTGTTGGCTTCACCGAATCATTGTCCAGATATGCTGCCCCCACAGCTGTATTTCGACTCCGAGTTGCCGTTTTACTTTACGTCGGGGGTCAGACGAGGCTATATTTGCGTTCTCCATGAGCGATTTCACGACACGTCGTACCTCATCACCGGCGTGATTTTCGCAGACGCGCCAACGGGAATCGGAAAAGCAGACACGTTATCTCTTGACGATCTCTTTCTTTCTTTCTTTCTATCTCTTTTACGTGTCTGCGTGGAAAGCTGACGTCGCTTGACGGACGTCTATTTGCGGAAGCATCTTGCGGTGACGAGAAGGAGGCCCTCCACAAGACCGCGGAGTTCCCAAGGAAAGGCTGAGAATCCACTTTGGGGCTGGTTCCTGCGAAAACGCTCAACTGGCGGCTGGAACTAGCGAGACGTTCTGGCCAAAGTGACAGTGGGCTTTTCGCGTAGCGACGTGCTTATCTCGAGTTTAAAGGGCCCATGAAACGATTTTTGGGTTGAGATGAATAATTTTAGACTGGGATTTTACTAATAGCACATCGTTCAGTGGACCAAAAGAAAAAAGGTAGAAAGTCAAAATCCTGACTTTCAGTGCGAAAATTTGAAAACAGAGCGGACTATTTCGTACCTCCTCCCCTTCGCAACCTCTCTGCCTTTTCACTATGATACATCCGCGGTCCCAAAAGCGCGTCATCGGGTCCAAACTGACGTCACACGCAACCGGACCTCCCTTATTCCCTTCACCCCTAAGCTGACATTGTGGTGGGAGCTACGCGCTTGCCGGACCAATCAGCCGCCTCCCTTTCATCACCTGCTCTCATTCTCTGCAGTCACATTTGCCACGCTCACGTGGCAAGTGTGGCTGGCCCAACGAGCACGTAGCTTCAACAGCACTGTCAGCTTCAAAATGAACGGGGTGGGGAAAGCAACTTTTGTCTGAATTTTGAGCGACGGGCTAATCTTCTAGGGGGAGAATGGATGTGTCCGGGGATTACGCAAACGAGAGTGCGAGCAAGAGGGGACTCCCCCTTTTCGTCTTCTTTAACTGTTTGGTGGAATGCGCGATTTATGAGTTGAGGAGGAAAGCTAAACAGGAAAAAGTTGGAAAAGCGTTTCATGACCCCTTTGAAACGGAAGTGAGAGCAAATGGCGTTTCCAAAATTGAAGGTGCCGTGAACGATTTTTGTACTTTTACTAAATGCCACTTGGAATTATTAGTCATTGATGTACGAAACCTTCAAAACACGGGTTCGCCTTTCCCTCCACACAATTGAAGGTGCCGTGAACGATTTTTGTACTTTTACTAAATGCCACTTGGAATTATTAGTCATTGATGTACGAAACCTTCAAAACACGGGTTCGCCTTTCCCTCCACACAATGGCAGTCGCAAAAAAAAAATATTAAAGAAAAACAAGCAAGGTTTACCCCGTCATCTTGGTCAACATCAAAGGCGTTCTGAAGTATATAGCATTCATAGATCGATCCTCAGTGACATCTGGGCCGGCTCGTTAGAACAGCGTCTCAGCTGGGACTGGGTGAAAGGAAGCACTGGAAAGGCTGGGGCGCGCGAGCGTCTTGAGACGCGGTTCGAGTCCCGTTCAGCTCGTGCGCTGGCTTTGGCAGTGCTTTCTTTACTCCAGTCATAGCTTTGACGCTGCTCCTGTCAAGTCGGCCCTGGTGTTACCTGACCGTGACGTTACGCCTCGAGACATCAGGTGACGTCACGTAAGACCCTAACGCTATAGTGTCACATGACATCACATGTCGTCATAGTGTCACGTGATGTTCTAGCGTCACGTGACGATGGTCACTGTGAACTTTCTTAACCTCTGTGACGTCAGTTGAGCATCGTGACGTCATCAGCGTGACGTCAACATCAAGGCTACATGGCATGGACATGAAAGAGCTAAGAGCTGGCCCGATAAATGTTACGCATTAAAAAAAAAGTAGGGCGGTCTTTGTTTGCGACCATTCGACAGAGTGGTGGACTTGAAACGTGCTTCTCTCGACCGCCGAAGTGGCGGGCTCGCCATCGTTGGACTGTGATTTCCACCCAAGGGTGCAACGACAGATGTATACATTGGGAACCTTTCCAGAGGGCAGTGAACCGCAAACGAGGTCATTCGTAACTCTCGTTATTTGACAGGCGATCGAGGATCGTAAGGGCAGACAACACTGGGCAATCAGGCGGAATGACTCGGCAATTAACGGCGCTCAGTTCTTACCATGACTGCTCCTTTTTGGGTTAGCAGCACCACCAAATATCAACAGCCAAACATCGACAGTCGCTAGAACAAGGGTAGCGTCCATCTCCCGCTGAGATTGGGACGAATCTGCTCGCCGGGGTCACAATGAGGATACGTCGATCAGCGTTCAGTCAACCCGGGTTCAGGACGCATCGCTCCTCATTGGCGGACGCGTGAAGCATGCGCAGTGGTGCTTGAGGGGCTTGTTAGTGTGCTGGCCACCAGGAAGCGGCACCGGAAACGCTGTTCAGGGAGACGGTTAACTGACGTGTGACGTTCGGAACCGGAAATGGTGTCGCGAGGAAGAGGCTCGTGGCGTCAATCAGTGACGTCAAAATATTTTAGACGATCAACCAATCAGGCTTTAGATGTGTGATGAAGCTCGTGCGATATTGTTTTTCTCCTTCGATAAGAACGGAAAACCGTTTCCTGCGATTTCAAATCAAACTTCAGGTAACTGGCAACAATTATTTTAAGCACCAAGTTTCTCGGCTAGGTGGCGCAAGCAGCCGCCCGCTATGAAAGGTACAGCCGTTAGCATCCATCCATTCATCCAGCGGCTGAAGTGTCCTTACTTCGGAGCGTGCAGTTTACTTAATGGTTTGAGTTGAGCCAATCACTGCAATCCGAATATGCGGAGAACTGACATCGAAAACTACAGAAATAGATGTATTTTTGTTTTGTTTTTCTTTGTTTACAAGCGCATTCCTGGCGAGACGCAAATAAAAAAAAAACAAAAAAAAACGAAGATGCATTTTAACTTTTGCAGGTGCGTTTGATCTCCGAAAAGACGTGAGCGGTACAATAGTGATGCTATTAATGATGCAACAACAACAACAAAAAACTGAAATGACGCCATTCGCACATCGGGTCCGTCTTACGATGCCCAAATCAACGCCGCGTGCTCGCCGATGGCGAAAGGAATGCCGGCGGCAACATGAGGCATTCACGAAACTTCCGTCAAGATCGTGACAGAAAGATTGCCGCCATTCCACGTCGTGTTCCTCCAATGCACCCGAGTGCGGGGGTAATTCTGCCGGACACCCCTGTGCCGAAGCCCTCGCTTACATTATGTCCTCCCTCCACGCCAGCGAGTCGGACGGATCATCATTCGAGAGAGAGAGACGACGCAACGGGCCGAGGACGTTGACGCGTGGACGCTGTCTTCAGTCTCTGCAGCTCTTCGGATCGAACGGGTACGACACCGCAAAAATAAGCGCCACATTTCCGAACGCTCATCCTCCGCCCAAATGACCAAAGTTTCGGAGCGAATCGTCATTTTATTCAAAAGTCGTAAGTGATTTTCCTTAAAATTTTAATGGGGATACAGGGGGCCTATTCTCGGTAACTGGCGCCATCTAGCTCCATGAATTCGAGGTCTCAGTCGGTCGCCATATTCTAATACATTTTTTTCAGAGAATCACATATAACTTTTGAATAAGATAACGGTTCGTTGTGAAACGTTTGGCGTCTGGTTCAGACCGCTAACGCTATACGGAGCGCAAGTTCGTCCGCTTCTTTTGACGTCAGAACGACGCCGAGCCTGATTGGCTCTGATTGAAGGATGGTGAGTAGACCTCAAGGCAGCTCGCCTTTGAGCTCTACCCACTATCCTTCAATCACAGCCAATCAGAGCTCGGCGTCGTTTTGACGTCACCACAACTCTTGCAAAAGAAGCAGACGAACTTGCGTCCCGCGTCCATTTGTTGCAGAGTTGGGTGATGCGCAATTTATTTTTCCGGCGAAGAAAAAAAAAGAACCCTGTAAATGTTTTGGAGGCACACCCTATATAAACGTACGCCATTGCGACCAAGCACATCGCGTCTTCGTGATAGTTTTTTTCCATATGGGACGTTCCGAACGAATCCAAGTAAACCGAGGAGAACAAAAGAGAAGAAAGAAAAGGTGGCCCTTTTCAGAGGTGAACAAACTCCGAGCCAGGGTCCGGCGAGGTCGTCGGACGTGAGCGAAAAAAAGGGGCGTTTATCTTATTGATCTGGGCATGCGCAGTTGGCGCATTCTCCGAGAGCACCTTGGTCGCGAAAGCACCACCCGCGAGCGTGCGCCCACTGCAGTGAAAGCTGCAGGTCGTGCGTGGTGGCTCCGATCGATACGCCAGTTTTTCTTTTAGTTTTTTCGGTTTCTTTTTCTTTGAGCGGTTGCCAACGAAACCTATCCGCTGCGTAATGGAATAAAACTATAAAGACGGAAATGTAGGGGAACGTGAAAGATGTTAACGAACTAGTAGCACGTACGCCCGTATGGAGTAATTATGGCTTGAGTATTTTGCGATAACGATATTCGACGCGTGCAAAGTATTCCTAAACCTAGTTATCGAGATGGCTGCACGTTCGGGAGTTTTACGTTTTGACTCGTCAACGGGCCATATTTGAGGGCGGTGTTTAGAGTGCATGCTCAGAACGAGCTCACATTATTCGCCCGCTAAAACCGGCAGCCTCAATTAATACAAACGCACGTTGCAAAAAAAAAAAAAAAAAAAAAAAAGACGCGGAAGTGTGTTGATAGCACACGCTCGGCAGCCGCGTATACTACAGCTACGGCCGCCAATGAATAGTCCCTATAGTCATGCAAGATCATGTAAAGTCATGTAAAGACAGAGTAGTGTGCCCCGCGCAAACGATGACAGAAGTGCCTGCGGAAACCCCTCGAGCACGTTTGATAGCATATGTTTGCTTCATTCATGCGGCTAACATGTCCGCAGACAGTTTCTGTACGACCAACGTGACAGGGCGTCATACAAAGAAGGATGGGTGGATGGATGTTAATGGCTATACACTTTGTAACGGGCGGTAGCTTGCGCCACCTAGGCAAAGTCTACAAAGACAAACAGGCCTCAGACAGTGTTAGCAGACTGTATGATGTAATAAATAGTATGAACGCGGCTGAAGGTTGAGGCGAACGTTGTTTTGGTTGCTGTAGCCTTCTTGACCTTATTTCAGAGCCTAAGCCATTTTAAACAACAACAACAGCAAAAAGCGTTTGTTGTTTTAGCCGTTTTGAAGTGCGGGCAAGCTTCTGCGCTGTGCAGAAACGTCTGCGAGCTCTTTTTCTCGCAGAACACCCGAGAGTGCCAATCGCGGCAGAAACAACAGGAAAGAATGAACACGCGCAAAAATAAACACGCATGAACAAACATGAACGTTGTGTGTTTATTCTTTCATGTTGTTGCTGAAATGTCATACTCGAAATTCCCGCGGACATCGAAGTTTTTAGTGTTTTTTTCTTTTAATTATTTATTTTAATTTTTGTAATTCGCTGGTGTCCTTGTATATTGTCAGCAGCAATCGGCTGTCACCGTGGTGTCTAACAAAAAAAGAAAAAAGAGCGGACATTTTTTTTTTGTGTGTGTGTGGTGGGTACAGTTACTATTAAAAAAATGGTGGGTGAGGTTTATTGCGTTCACTCTTTGTGCTTCGTGAGTCGTTCAACGGCGTTATTATCTGGTACGGTCGCCCTCTCAAGGGCTCTGGAGCAATAATAAAATACCCAAATTAGCTTTAAAAACAAAACACGTAGCCAATTTCTTGCGACTAAGTTGACTAGATTGCCTCACTTTACGCGTAACTTTGTTGACGACACCGCTGGTTACGTAACAACAACGGCCTTGGAAGTTGTGACCACGTTGGAAGACTAACCGGGTGAATTGCGAAGCAGACGTTTCGACATTACATGCTGCGACGAGTATACGCTTATCGGGATCTTATGCTAAATTGTGACCCTCTTTCTCATTCTAGTTACCGACGCAAAGTCGTCGTCACCGCTGCCTATCTACCCGGAAGTTTCGGTCAAGGGAGTTGATAACATGTAACACATTTTTGTAATTAAATTCAAAAGAGCTACATTGTATTCTTTTTTTTCTCCGGGTTTGTGAGCTTGTGTGGGCTCTAAGGTGATTAAATCAAATGAGGTTAATGTGTATTCTCTATCCCTACCCGTTTTTTTTTTTTGCAGATGTTGTTTTTTTTGTATTTAAATGAACTGTATATTACGCGCCACCCACGCCTCAAAATGGAAAGAAAACATCTTGTAGAGAAAAAAAATAATTCGACAGAACGAAACGTTACATCCACAAGTATAGCGGCCTCAGCCTATAGTTCTCTGATTTGCATAGCCCTAGACCTTAGGTAGCTTTGTACATATAAAATGCTCCCATTGGTCACAAACATAACTTCTAAGTTCCACAACAGAAAATCTAAATGTCGAAATAACGTGAGCATAAGTGGATAAACATTAACACTTCGTTCATCCTTGCGGTATACACATTTCAACCGACACACGTCATAGAGTCATAATTAAATACTTCGAGTTTGAATTTAATTCCTGTTCCTCTTGGTTTAATTCTTCCTTTCGCTCTGCTCGTAGAATAAACAGTATACGTGCTCTATTGTAACCGGCATCTTAAGAATCGCGGGGCGGGGCTTATCGGTGAGGCCGCATGCTTCGTGATTGGTTCCTCGGGGTTCTTATCGGCTGATGCTGAAATCTCATTGACTGCCGAGTGGTAATGAGACGCACGAGTCAACGTTCCCTGGCATACAAAAACCGTATGGGGCAACGTAAAGTGCCCAGCACTTTACGTTGCTATATATTATTGCTTGTATATTATCTTAATGCTATATATTATATTATCTTATTGCTATGTATTAGGCCTGACAGAAACGCTTTTCCTATGCTGTGTACACGTTGGCCTGCCGTGGTTTCCGAGCGTAGGCTCGTCCACTCCGTCTACCTCGCGCTCGTAGCCCACACGACCGCGGCGAGCCTCGATGGAATGTGCACTTGTCCTTGAAAGCGGCTCGCCGCCGCCGAAACCGACCCTCCGTTCACCTGTCGTCACTCCGATCGCTCGAGGGACCCACGCAACTGCCCAGGTGCTACGTTCAATCGGGTTTGAAACGACGCCGCTTATAGCGTGCCCTCCGGCTATAGCGACGCCTGGTACCGGATTCGCCCTGATGACAACATTTGAACAATGATGATGATTATTGGGGTTTAATGGCGCAAGAGCGACTTTGCCCATATTGCGCCAAGGAAGATATTTGAACGGGTGCGAGCGCGTTAGTCAGAACTGGAAAGTAGATGGTGCCTGGAGCGCGTCTCTGACTGGTGCAATTAGGGTCCTTATACCCTAATTACACCAGTCAGTCAATTACACTTCCGTCAAAAGTGGTTCCAAAGGTGCAACAAATTGAGTCACAGGAGCAGGCGTGTGATGCTGGCGGATGCCGCGATCCTAACAATCAATCGTAACAAAAAAAAAAAAAAAATTCACGAGCGGATGCGAGTGTCGCTGTCGTTACACGTTCCAACTTCTGGCCGCTGGAGCTACCGTGGACTGTCAAGCCATAGCCTTAGCCTCCTATATACTGACAATGCGGACAATGCCTAGCAGATCGCCACGAGAAGTGGCCGGCCAAATGGAAAAGGTGGAGCGGCAGACAACGGATGAGAGGAGAGCCACGTGACTGGTGCCCCGCTGCGACGAGATACCGAAACACACCTCTCCCGAGTGAACTAGTGTGTTTCGGGTCCTCGCCGCTGCAAAAATCTGTGCGCTGACGTCCAGGTTTTTCGAGAAAGGGCTTTTTGATGCTCTGTGCTACAAGATCCCCGCGCTTCAAATCTGCGACTGGGCACTCTATGGCTCCGACGTCGAACTGCCAGACTTTATGAGTATAGAGGAGGCAGTGGTCAAGCTGGAGAGTGACCTGCAGTCGAACAGGCGGCTGCCACATCCACCTCCGCTGTTCTGCCACCACCAGGATCTCGGCAGACAACCGCGTGCCAGCTCTATGATGTCATCAGGCGGAAATAAAGGGACTACATTTGAGGTCACGGTAAACACACCAGTCGCAATTGAACGCCGTAGCTGAAGGAAGAGCATCATCGAACAAGCCGCCGTGCAGCTGCAGTGAAGCATAAAGTGCTCCTACTAGACAGTCTCTGGAATTGCCAATTTCGAAGTCTTAGACAAAAAAACCAGGAAAAGAACCTCCTTGAAATTTGAGAATAGCAGCCGACGTTTCGTAATGAGCTTCTTTACCGTGAAGAAGCTGCGAAACTTGGGCTTCGAGACTGAAACTTCCAGAATGTTCTTTTTTTGAGGTCTTCCAACCCCGCTTCAGTCATCGTCACACATTTCAGAACCTACATCAGGAAGGTCATAGGGGACACGTTTCGTTCTTTCCATATCCACGACGGCCTTTGTTAACAGTAGAAGGGGGGAGTTTAATAACCGCCTGCTTCGTCTTCGCGATCTCGGGGACAGACTCCAGCAGGCGGCAGCACTCCATCTGTGCACTTAGCATCCGAAACCATACCCTCTGTACTCGGTCCACCCGTAAGCTGACAGTGCAGTGAGAGCCACGCGCTTGCCGAACCAATGAAAAGCTTCCTTTTTACCTCCTCTGCTCGAGGGCATAGGCGGAAGCGTGATCACGTGGCAAAAGAGGAAGGTTTGACTGGTCCAACAAGCACGTAGCTTCAGAGCACCGTCAGCTTATGGGTGAAAAAGAGCGCAGCGCCCTCGCACGGCCGTAACTGACCTTTCTGAAGAGGGCCACGGAAGAAAGCGAAAATAGCGTCTGGCGCACTTATCGTTTTAGCGTCGTCCATTCTCTTCTGTTTTTATTTCGTTTGTTCGACGATGTGCCGTTCTGCGCTTAGGTACTTTTTCTCACGGTGTGATTTTGCGAGTGCGTGAGAAGGCGCTTGTTCCGAGATAAGGGTCGGCCACTGCCTGAAGAAGGTCACCGGGTTTGGGGGTTCACGAATGTTCTCGCTGGGTTTATTTCGCGGGCTGTATTTTGAGACGGTCAGCAGCGACAGGTGTCTTGGTTTCTCGCGCTTCCGGATGTGGATGTCGAGTTTTGTGAGCCTCCGAATTCATCGTAAATATCGTAAAAGTCGGTTATCGATTCGATGTTTGGTAATTGCGTGAGGTTGGGAGAAAGTAGACAGTCTTGACGGGGTGTCGAAAAAGGCGGGCATTCGTAGTGGTTGCGTCCTCGTCCGTAATATTTAATAGTGCCAACCATAATTACAACCGCGTTTGCGACATCATAACGCTACCAAGTACAAAATCAAATACTCATTTTCTTTTGCTGCACAAGAACACAAAACATCATCGGTTCGTTTGACAATCCGCTGCTGAATGTTCAATAGCTGAGTCATTTGATAGTCTCCCTGCAGGTCGAAAGAGGATCGTCTTAATTGAGACTCTTTTATGTTCAATCTTCCGCCGTTTATGTACGAACTACGATCAATCTCCACAACCGTTCCCCCCTCCCCCTTTTCCAGACTTTAGAGCAGCAAACACAAAACATACATAGCCAAGCCATCTCCGCATAATCCTCTCATTACAGTCCGTTAAAAAAAATACTAATTTTGCCAGCTGAATTGTGTAGCCCCCCTCAGCCTAACCGGAAGCCAGTTTCCGAAAATCCCCGGTCGCCTTTTCCCATTTAGGGCGCACCCCATGCTAACGAAAACCACGTGGCCACCACGCGAGGCCTGACCCAGCACCACAAGCACGAACGCGTCGTCTAATTGCCACGCGACTATAGGCTCCCCGCTGCTGCTTACAAGGCCGACCACGAAGCCTTCGCGTGCCTTCCTGTATACCGCACCTCGTTAAACGCGTCCAAGATGCAGCGCCTCGACGTCGTCCGCGATAACAACCGCAGCAACAACGACGACCGACGCTGATGGAAAAGGAGTGGCCGACCATTTCTTTGTTCCTCGATGCACGCGCCGAGCTATCTCGCGTTCCCGTTTCTGGACCACGGAACAAACAAAAGAGGACCGTATGCGGAGTGTCTCGTCGCCGCCCGCTCCCTCGCTGCTGATGAAGCAATATAGGAGGATCGCCCGACCAGGTCGTTTTGTGTAGAGACCACGTCTTGGAGGTCGCTTTGTGGTTGCGTTTTTGCGACAGGCCAGACTCCGTTTCGCCCTTCAGCCGCTTTCGCACTGCCAATATGCATGGTACAAAAGGAAGTCTTCAGACAGTAAAGAGTTTCAGGGAACCGTTTCTGCGCATCCGATAGGGTACGATGGACTCTCCGGTATGCGAACTGCGCGTGCGCTACCACAGGAGACTCACGCATGCGCAGTTTGTACCAGAGGGCCCGTCGTATACCATATCGGATGTGCGGAAACGGTTCCCTAAAACTCACTATTATCGGAGATACCGGAACGATCTACTAAAACTCCCCAGTGTGCCACGGAGTATTAGTCCAGCGCTGTGAACCTGTCACGTGACGACGTGTCTCGCGAGTCGCTGCGCCCCCGAAAATCGTTGAGGACGCCGACTGCCTTTGGCTGGCATCGATGGCTCGTAGTGCCCAGTGCGGTCCAACGCGAGTTGTTATAGCTGCTTCGGCTTAGACTTGCCGGCTGTTGGTGGGTGGTATAGTAGGGGGAGGAAGGACGGCGTCGTTTGTAGCCAAGTACCGCTATTACGCTCTGATCGATACTGCGGTGCTTTGCGAGCGATTGTAATACAACGCGTCGCGATCTGGTGTCGGCGATTGTTTCATCCGGTGACCTCGAATGTGCGATTCTCTCGAGGGTGTCGTTTTATGGTGCTATTTTTATTAGGGGCGGCGTTGATCATTAGAGACACCTATAGCGTTCATCAAGCCGTGAATGCATAACTGGGGCTCGAGCCTTTACTGATATACTATATCTAGGTCGGCAACGGGACAGTTTTCGCGTCTGAAGAGGTCCCTTGGTTCACACTAGGGTCATTAGGGAGTTTTCGTAGATGGTTTTCACCATCCCGCAACGCTCTCAGCAACTCGCTACGCTGCCCGAAACTCTACAGCGAAGGCCATCGGCGCGCAGGCGCAGTTGCGGCTTCTTCGTTGAGGAGGACTTAGTGGAGGGGGAAACGCGGTCTGCGAAAACTCCCTACTAAAGAGACTACACTTCGGAGTAGCGATATTTTAGATGCTTCAAATATTTGTGGCCTGTTGTTACGCGTTATCTAAAATTTCAAGAAAGTGATTTTTTTTTTTTTAGAGCGCAAGTTTTAGGCGCTCGTTTCCGGGTCTCGCGTCGTCGGCGTCGGTGTAACCGCGCGAATTTTAGCGGAAAAATTGACGTCCAGTGACCTCACACCAATTCAATTCCCCGTTATATTTATCGGGAAAAATAACATCACATGGCTTAGTGTCACGTCACCTTCGAACAAAATCAGATTCTCCGCTACATTTAGCGGGAAAATTAACGTCACGTGTCCTCAACAGCAATTCAATTCCCCAGCCAAGTACAATCAAGAATGTATGTTAGTACCTAAGCTACTCAATAAGCTATACGCTTTGAGTATCGGCCCTCCATGACCTGATTATCTTGAGGGCGCCGCCATTTTGGTGCCTAATGCAAAGGACGCGCAATTGGCGATCGTCGTTACTAGTGCCACTAAATAAGCTACGCTTCAGAGGAACGACACTTGGCCGTATTGTGTCCTAAAATCATGGTTGCCAGTTACCTGAAGCTTTATCTGAAATCACAAGAAACACTTTTCCGCCCTCCACAAATGTTTAAACAGTTCGCGACAGAGCAAAGCAATATTACAAGATTTTCCTAACACTGAGGAAGTCGCACCAAGCAGCAAGTGAGCACCAAGATGGCTAAAGTGTTGTTATACTTCGAAGCGTAGGTATTCTAGTGGTTTTAGCTTAACCTTATCATTTTTCTTAAATAAAGTGACCTTGCCTGTTCGTTTTACAAAAAAAAAAAAAAAAGAACATTAGCTAGGTGTCGCAAGCCGCCGCCCGACTTCAAGCGTTCGGCCGTATGCATCCACTCACTAATCCGACGTTTCTATAGACGCTTGTCTTCCGTGACAGTTCGCTTTCTAGTGCCAGTCAAGCGCGCGCGTAGACAAGACGATGCCCACAGAATGCACACCGGTATGTCGCAATATTTTTGACTTGTCGTGCGATTGTACTTGGGTTTGGGAGTGCGAAAAAGAGTTTATCGACACGCACAGATATATGGTAATCCGACAGTGTTGGGAAGTACCCGAAGTACATTGTACTTAAAGTACTACTTCAAGTAGGTTTAGGAAGCTTGAACCTTACTTGAAGTACATTATCTGTGAGGAAAGTACAATTCCCGACCTTAAAGTACATTCCCCAAATTTAATTTTGTTAAATTAGTATTACGAAATGATGCTTTGTTAACTCCACAGAAATACTGGGAGGGATATTCTACTTTTTCCAGAAACGTGAGTAGACGATGCATCGCTCCGTTTGTTCTGGGGGCGGCTTTCCCATAGCTTTTTGAACTCTCGCTACTTCTCGGTCGGTCAGTGCGAGCGAGTAAGTTTAAAATATTAGGCGAGCAAAATTAATCATAATGTAGCACCTCAGACTGCGGTGCGGAAAAATTAAACTTTCGAGTCGAAGAAAAAGACAACAAGGTAGAACGTCAGAATGTTTTGAGACATTCTCTTTTGTCTTTTCCTTCGTCTTGAAAGTTTCTTAATTTTTTCGCACCCCAATCTCAGGTGTCTTATTATGATTAATTATCACCAGCTCGCTTGCACACTCACTGTTTTTTTTTTTTTTTCAGTAAAGAGAGGGCACTTCTTAATTAGAGGAATGCTTGCGGAAGCTACAGAAGTGACGTCATATTCTCTCCTGGTACATTTAACTCCCTTGGGTGCAACAATCCAGTGCAGGAAAATCACTGTAAAGTATTTTCAGGAATTTGGCTCAATTTCTGAAAATAAGTACTTTGAGGCCACTTTATCAAATATTCGCCGCTGTTCTTGAAAATAGGTCACGCAGCCCTGATTACCCCTGGGCAACGCATACCAGTTAAAAAATCACTGTATAGTGGAATGAAAGGGCATCAGGGACGACTGTGTTAAAACACTTGTACTTTACTTTGAAAGTACACTGTATTTAATGTACTCTACTTCAACTACATTTCACCCAGTGTACTTACTACTTTACTTGAAGTATATCACGTCTACTTTACTTCGTAGTTTACTTAAAGTACCTTTTAGGTGTACATTACCCAGCACTGTAATCCGAGCGCGGCACTCGTGGATACTACGTATAACGACAGCGAACTCTCAACACGTGCTCCGGGCGACTACGTCGTTGTTTCAGTTTTCTCGGTCGATACCGTTTGCGCGTATTGTGTCACGTAAGGGCACGACCCCCGATCCCACCCAGACATATTGTTTGCTTCGGTCGTGTACTTTGTCAGAGCTTATTGGCCGTAACACCCGATCAGTCGACGCGTGTCAGTTCGTATACACGTCACAGAGCAGGGGTGGCGGCGCGAGTTGAATCCCCAGCAGGAGACAAAAACATTACGAGACATCGGCGAGCATTGAGCCGACATGATCAAAGCCCGTGCACTAGCATTTCAGCGTCATCGCAGGGAGATCGCGAGCAGATCGAACGTGGGTTTTGCGTCAGCATATTGGGCTGGGTGTCTTGTCAGACTTGAATGCAACACGTTAGAGGTAACACGTCATTGGTGTCTAGTTACTTTTTTCTGTAACGAAGTAGCCACGTATTTACTCTTAGGATTAGAAATGATTAGCGTATTTTTGTTACGTTATTATTAAGTAACGAGTAAGCGTGTTAAGTTACTTCTGCAGGCGAACGTGTACGACACAATTGTAACCAACCCCATTCTCGTGGTTCTCACTGCAACTTGCAGGGGACGAGAAAAACGCTGTAGACAGACAACAGAAAAGATATGTGCAAGGTATGTCATGCATAGCCAAAAGGTTATCTCGGAATAAACGCGTTAAGAAGTGAGGAACTGTTAACGACGACAGATATCGGAAGCGTCTACTGCTTAATAAAAATGACAGATTCGGAGTAACAAGGATGTAACGCGTTAATTTCAAGGTAACATGTTACTTTTGAATCGCAGTAACGAGTAACGTTATCTCAGTTGCTTCTTCTTCTTTTTTTTTTGAGTGACAAACAAGTAACGATATTTAGTTACTCTATACCCCAGTAATGTGTAGTACATGCATGTTTCGTGTTTGCGTCAAAGGAAGCTCAGCGTTGGGTTCGGGCCCAGTCCCTGAGTTCGCGTAATCCGAGTCTGATTACGTTACCTCAGGGTAAACGGGAGGCCGTTCACAAATTTCGGCTATGTTCCACGCTTTGTTTCACCGTAAAGCGCCGTTCACACACTTGCAACCGAGTAGGACCGAGAGAGGAAAGACCGGTTTTTAAGACTCCTGTGCCGGCTTAGGATCTGTTCAGTGGGACCGTAGCCTTCGTCGTTTGCCGAGTCAAGATGAGACGGACTTTAGAGGTGGTGTTGGTTTGACCCTTCGCATACTCACACAGCGTCATGCTCAACGCCACATTGTGACTTGTAGACCTTAAAACAACAACAACAAAATAATTTTCCGAATTCCCGTTGTCTATTGCACAAATGTACTCTCCGAGTTCTCCACGAAAAAGTAGACGGGAGCGTCTTTAGATTACAGCATCTTGTCCCTTCCGAACAAGGCCTTCAGTGACATTAGGGGTGTCCCGGAAGAAACCGCAGGGCATGCCTGAGCGGGCATTAGACCTAGAATAACCCCTCCCCTTTCTCTCTTCAATCTTTCACTCTTCCCCACCTCTCCGTCTGTGCCGGGCCCCCTCGCTTTATTTTGGGTAGAGATCGTGGGTCGGATCGGAACGCGGCGTAGCCGCACCTGCTGAAAGTGAATTTCCACCAGGTTCGTTTCGTACCATCACAGAGTTGGTCTTTTTGGAGGGTCATAACTTATTTCACCCTTTTCTCGGGATAGGGATCGCTTATCAATATCTCCCTGGTCTGGTGTCTCCTTTCCTCCATTGTGGAAGAGGCTTGCTGCACCTCTGGGCTGTTATGAATTACGCCCGGAGCTGTCATTGTGTCGCAAACGCTGGAATGAACTATGATAGGTTGTGTTTTTATCGCAAATTGGGCTGCTACTTTTGTGAAGACTAGGATGGATTTTTACATTTCGTAAACGCCAAAATGGCCTATCATACGCTGCGTTTAATCGTACATCGCATTGTCTGCTCCTTTCTGGGTCCACTGGAATGATTTATTATCTGTTCGTTGGAATCACACAAATCCTTATACTTTTTGTAAACGCTATGATGGTCTATAACCTCTTGCTTTATCATCACACTTTGAGCTGTTACATTTCGCAAACACTGTAGTGGTCTACGGTCTGTTGTTTTGTCATTGGGCGCTGAGCCGTTATTTTTCGTAAACACTATAACGGTCTAGTGAGAAGAGCAAGTCGTCCGCTTGATGCTCATGGGTTGCAGTGACGTCATAACGACGCCGAGTTCTGATTGGCTTTGATTAGAAGGTAGACCCCAATGGCTTGATGCCTTGTGGTCTACCCACTATTTTTTTTTTCAATCAGCCAATAAGAGTTTGGCTTTCTGACACACCATTGCAACCCCCGTACAAGAAGCAGACGAACTTTCGCTCCGCATAATCTGTTGTGTTGCCACCATACAAAAAAGCGGTTACGTTTTGTAAACACTATAATGGGCTACAGGCTGTTGTTGTTGTCCACCGTTGGGCCTGTTGTTGTTTCATAAACATTATAAGGTCCTAAGATCTGTTGTGTTGTCATCGCACACTGAATCCATACTTCTTGTAAACGCTAGAATGGTTTATGTTATTGTGTTGCATTTCGGGGGGTTCATGCACGACTATCGTGACCCCCAATACATGGCGGGGTGATGTGGTCTTGTTTTGTGCCTCATGGCGGTGTGCGATTGGAGCCGTCAGGGGCAGGCATCAGTCACATCCCACTTTTCATTGCCGTTGCTGATAGTAATTTGGTCGCCGCAATCATAAGGTACAAAATGAGGCAACGGCGCATAAATTATCGCGAGCGCGTTACCAGAATTCTATTGTTTGTCGATTGGGCCACGTGCCCCTGGAATACGGATGTAAGCCCAGGCTGCCGCAATCACCACGGCCAACTCGTGCATGTCGTGCTCAGCTTTTCCATACCTTAGCTTCCATGACTTCCGTTCCCCTTGATTAGCGCAACAAAAAACGGTTCTTCTCCGCCAACACTAACTCAAACTCAGAGCTATTTGTTTTGCCTACCCGAGCTACCTGAAAGGGGTACTGATTCGAAACTTAAAATATACCTCTCACGTTCAGAAATACGTTAAACGTGATCAGCTCTATCTGCACTTAGCACGTCGACGCGGCGACTAAGTTGGACGGCGACACGATCGCTGAATTTTTACATCGTCACACAGAAACTACAGGGCACAAAAGCGGACACCGGCACAGCTTTGTGACGTAAACCTGAGTAAGTTCGAGAGGTCGGTGCCTCTCGGCGAGAACGACGCTGAAAGCAGCGCGCGCCATGTTGAAAAAGATAGTTCATCAGCCCCTGACGTCAGTGCCGTCAAAGAATGAGCAGAAGCGATTGGCTGGCGGAGTGAAACCAAGGTGGCGGACTGTGCTTTGTCTTTGTTCACCAAACCTTCGTCATTACGTTCTGGCCGAGGTAATCTGTACTAGTGGCGCTGCCGTCAGAGGCCAATCCCTTCACAACATTCCATTGGATATATGCTTGGATATATTCCATTGGATATATGCGCTCGGATTACCATAGCCTTCACAACATTCCAAGACCATGGTGGTTTTTGATTATCGTTTAACTCAGTTTAAAATATGTTTTCTCGCGTTTTGTAACGAAATATTGATATTTCTGAGGTTCTACTGCTACCTACGTTGTGCTCAAGCAAATAAATGATCTCCAGAATTTGGTTTCCGTACCACTTTAAGCTGTACCGGATGTTCACAGACATGCTCGTTTGTTGCCAATCGACGACCTTGAAAGCGCGTAATATGATTACCGTATTTGGGGGCGACTTTCTGTGGCAATGCAGTGAAAGGTACGGGTACGCGTGCCCTCTCCCGGACTGAACGCTCTACGCGGAAATGCCACAAAAAATCTCCCCCCCCCCCTCCCCCCGCCCTTCCTCCAGAGTATAACGAAGTATATTAGACGTGTCGGCCAGCAATGTTTGTGGTCTTGTCGCTCTGGTGTGGCCACGAAACTCTAACGCGAGCAACGTCAATCTTCGGTTTTAGTCGAACCGAAGGACAAACGATTTGTGCACACAAGACTTCCCAGTGTGCGTAAGACGGTAATACATACGTTTTCCGACAAAGATACATAAGTATGTGGTCGGTGTCAATTTAAGAAACGTCGGTCGTGGCATGCGGCCTTAGCCAATGAGAATGCCGAATCACGAAGCAAGAAGTGTGAACGTGATATTCCACGCCACACGTTTCTTAGGTTGTCAGCCTAAAGATAGAGAATTAGCGTTGGATATAGGTATACAAGTTTCCTACGTCCTTTAGTCTATTTTTGTTGATTGCGGTATACTAACTAGAAAGGAAAACAGCTGTAAAGATAACTGGGAAAAAAGAAAAATAACTGCAGCGATTTTTTATCTATAGTGTCCCATGATGGGAGTGAAATGCTGTTTCTAGGAGCGATTGTTTCAATCGATTGGAAGACGTTAAACAATCGCTACGGTATAGTAAAGAACTTGCTTTTATCAATTTGTCAATATATGTCACGTGACGTAAGTTTTCCCGCTAAATTTAGCGGGGAATGTGAATGGGTGTATAGGTCACGTGACGTCGATTTTCCCCGCTAAATTTAGCGGGGTAACTGGATTGGTGCCTAGGTCATAAGACGTAAATTTTCCCGTTAAATTTAGCGGGTAACTGAATCGGTGTTTAGGTCACATGGCGTCAATTTACCGCTCAATTTAAAGGGTAACTGCAAAGAAAAAAAAGTTTTTTTTTAAACAGCCTAATTGGGACAAGCATGTCACAAAACAAATGTTCCGCGAAAAAAATGATTTTTTTTATCAATATTTACGCCACAGGACGTAATTTAGTAGAGTCAGAACCTCTCCACATTTGAAACTCCCGCTCTTTCGACCCCCGCGGAAGAGGAGTACGTGTTGCCACGTGACGCCACTTTCGCCGCTAAATTTAGCGGAAAACGCACGAACGGGGGGACGGAAGGACACAACTTTGGTTTGAGGGGGGGGGGGGGGGGGGGGAGAGGGGGGGGGGGGTGCGTTAAAAAGCATTTCATGCTTTTAAATGAAAGTGTCGATCGATAACCTTGAGACAACGAACAATTAGAACGAACGCAACAGGTTTATTCTTATCTTGTCTGTTGTCTCTTGTCGCCGTTTTTCTTTCGGGGAAGGCATGCCGCGTCAACTAGCCTAGGTGGTATAATAAAATTCGGGATGAGGTTACCGCACTGGCTGAACGTCGTTTTCCGTTGGCTTCGTTTCGCTAAAGGCTGGTTTCAAGTCGCTGGGTTCCTTGACCCGTTTGCTCTGCCCAGCGCGAAGAGTCAATCATGGATGAATAGAAAATACCGCGACCCCTTAGCCAGGAATTCCCGACCGCGGCCGGTCACCGTGCCATTTCGATAATCATACACCTTGCAAACAGGTTGCCACGGACCGTGCCCTTTTTGGGACAACTCATTTCGTTGGCACTGATCACACCTGGAACTGTCTGTGCTGTCTTGTAAAACGCGGTTCCTACATGGCTACGTTTAACCACGTTTGATTGCCTCACCGCCGTAATATAAACATTATTTCGGAAAGGATACCTTTATTATTTGTAAGTTTGTTTGCACAAACTTTTAAACGGCGAAGTGTCATTCCCAAGTCTGGTATATACGTATATATGTATAAGCCCTTTTGTGTGCCTTTTTGCCTTTGAGGTCAGCGGACTGTTGTATGTTGGTTTGCGCTCCAAGCGATCGCCTCTCACTCATATGAACGTTTTTCGCCACCTAAAATGTAGTGACAATTAATAAATAAAAAAAATTGTGATGTCGGAATTGTCACAGGATATATTATTCGAATGTTTGACATGCTGTTTTTGTCTGTGTGTTGATCTACTACACGGAAAGGCAAGTTTCTGTTGGCGGGCAATATCAATAAACGAATAAGCAAACAAAGAAACAAAATGTGTAAAAAGTAGTAAAGCGCAAAAGAGACGAGGATAGGTAGCAAACACAAACAACATGGACAGGTGCTGACTTTCAACTGATATATTGCCGAGGCCGTCTAAACTCGTACACTCACTGCCTAGATGCGTCGATAACCACTCCATACTTTACACAAAACCGTCCCAATAAGTCGTCTGTTTATCATATAAACATACGGAAGGCGTGCTCACGCAATTGTTACCCTGCCTTTGATAAAGAATATACTTCTGCAACCCCCCCCCCCCCCCCCCCTCGATTCGTGGAAAGGTTCACACTCACGGCGCTTGCAATATTTATTAGATAAAGATGGTCTTGTGCAAAGTGCCGAATGGTTATCGACGTATGCCGGCAGTGAGTGTGTATACAAGTATTCGGATGGCCTTGCTATGAATCAGTAAAAAGGCAGCTCCTGTCCATGTCCGTTCGGGTTTTCTACTTATCTATTTTGCGCTTTTCAAACTTTTGCTCTTATGGACCAACTAGCCCAAAAGCATTTTAATTAAGCGTCTAGCGACCCGCCAGACGTGCGGCGCTTTACATACCGAAGATGACCACAACCTAGTAACTAAGCCATCCGTGCTATCGCCGTATGAAGCTTGGCAGCGAATTCGAGGAATAGCTTGCCACGCATCAAACAAAACTCAGTCGTATCTCAACATAATAGCAAACCAACATCTATACGGCATCTATACGTCACCTATACCTAACTTTCCTTTTGCTTAAAAAAAAAGCAGGGTAAAGTGCAAGAGTGGGTATGCGACCGTCATGTGCTGTGACGGTTGTTGTGCCACGGGACAGTTTTCCTGCTAGACCACAGGAAAGTAACCGCGTTCTAAGCTCTCCAAAATGAATCATCAATGTCTCTAAATAAATTTTAACGATTCCATTCATTGTATAGTACATTGAGTGTAATGGTAGCTGGTATGGTAAAGGGTGGACAGAGAGTGAAAATTATAAAACGCCTTTCCTAAAAAAAAATATAGTTACCAAGTAAATTTGCTTCTCAACGTAACATAGTTGGATGTAGTGAAATGCTTTTTTGCGAATGTTTCTCAAGCAGTAATCAGTACGAAAATGAACGCCGTGAAACGTGATAGAGCGCGTGCGTCTCCCCCTGATGGCCCTCTTCCCATATCTCAAGACTCCAAATCTAAAACGTCCACATATCCTCTTCCTGGCCGCCCGGCTTCCGACTAATGGCAGGAAGGGTCGGTTAACGGAGTGATGATGGCTTCCCGCAGGCTCAGTTAGGAGACGACGACGAATCTAGGAGTATACCATATGCGACACAAAGTCAATCTCAGAGCATCTCAGCTTCCGCCACTCGGAACCCGAAAGGCTTGACCGTTAGCCCAATTTCCCAGTCCGCTGCTTCGGACAATGGACCTTTTTTCAAGGAGCGTTCTGCACATGTGCGGGCCCTCCTCACGCAGCGGCGAAAGCTCGAACTAGGGTTGGGAGCAGGGTTGTAAAACTTACTTAAAAAATGTACCTAAGATAGTTACAGTTACTCCTACGAAAAGGTGCTTAGGTACGCACCTAGGTACTTGCTTAAAGATGTACTTAGGTACAGGTACAGTTACTTTAAAGATACTGTCTTTATTTATTTTCCCCAAACTTGTAAAAATATATTGGAAGTAGGGCTTTTTATACTAAGGATACACTCAAAAACGAGTTCGATAAATGTGCTTTATTGGTGTCAATGCGATGTCCACATCGGAGTTGAGTCTTCACGTGCCTTGTCCCCACGCTCCAATTGGTTCACCGAGGCCACAGCTTCCAGTGTTTACCATGTCACACCGAAACCGCCGAAACTCGCTTATTGACGTTCTTGCCCTCAGAGCCGGTGCTGACGCCGACGGGCCCAGAAGACGTCGGCCGCATAAAGAAACGCATTAGTCGAGTGCATATGCACCTAACCTTCGCGACGACGAGCGTTAAGCTTCCTGGTTTTATTTTTTCTTTCGTTAGTCAGTCGAAAAATGAATTTTTTTTTTCTTTCGGAACTTTTTCAGTTTTGATAACTGCAAAATTTGAGTTTGATTTATTGAGTGGAAAATATTATATATGCAATGTTACATTGCTTTACGATTGTAAATATAATTTATTTTAATTATATTTTATATTATATTCATGGAAGAACAGCGCCATCACCAGGACAAGATACGGGCAACAGAAACTGCGCACATTGTTCGAGTTATCTCCTTCCTTGTATAGCTGTCAGAGGAACTTCAAACACGCAATGAAGTCGATTTCAGTTTGAGATAAAGGAAGCAGGACGCTATTTTCCCTAAACGGAGTTCCGAATTGATTAAATAAATTGGTGTCGCTAGAACGGCATCGCTAATTCACCGTTCGCTCAAATGAACATTTACATTCACTAAAGTGTCGTTCGATGAAACATCATAGGCGGGGCTTCGTTCGCTAAAACGTCGTTCGATCAAGTCAGTGCCTCCGATGCCGTACCCAACTCAATGTTAACCACGGCACATGGTAGTGTTTAATACTTCAAGATTTATAGTTTCTACCATTTTGACAAAGTGAATAGAATAGTACCTGTAAAAAGTAGCTTCATTTAGTTACAAGTTACTGGAAAATGTACCTAAGATACAAATACAGATACCGAGAAATTAAAGTACCTAGGTTTGTACCTCAGGTACAACAAAAGTACCTAATACCGATTTCCAGTTACTTGTACCTAGATACTTTACAACCCTGGTTGGGAGTTCCGCTACCTCTCCGGCTTACACCGCGACTCAGATGTGACGCGGAAGAGGCAGGAAAGGTAGCGTAATTCCCCTTCCGGACGACAATTCATTTCGAGCTTTCGCCGCTTGGTGTCGTTCTTAAAGGCCCGTTCACACAGTTGCGTTTGCTTATGAGCGAGCTCTCGTAATTACGACGAAAGGACACGCTGGCACGCTGGAACTGCATTTCACTAGAGCGAGGGTTTTGCGGTATTTGCGACGTCAAACGCACGTACTATCTATGAGAAATTATTCGTAACATCGTCAAAAAAGTTTTTAAATCAATAACAAAAACGTCATGCGCGAAAACAACAGACAGTAAACGGAAACTGAGTGTTCCATGACAAACCATTAACGTGCTCTCTCGTCGTAATAGATTTTATTAATTTTTAAGGCACATGGCGGTAATAGGTCGCAACTGTGTGAACGGGCCTCCAGGCTAGTTCAGGTACGCACTTGCGAGTGCATCCGACCGTGTGCATAAAAAGGTCTTAATATATTTTACAACGATGTATGTAGTATGTTTGTGTGTATATTTGCGGCGCAATCTCTGCATCGGGAGTCTAGAAATAGATACACCCTAGCGCCATCTATCGAATAGCCGTGAGACACTATATTTCCTTTTTTGTTTCGCGCACCATTCTTTTTTCTTTTTTTTTTGGGGGGGGGGGGGGGGGGGGGGGGGAAGGGGGGGGGGGAAGGGCTCGAAAAGTATTTTGACGGTATTATAAGCGACCATTTCTCATGAATGGAGTATCTTTTGATTTCACAAATACTGCAAAACATTCGCTCTAGTGGAATGCAGTTCCAGGGTCGCCTCATAGATGGGGCTTGCGTGTGAGTCTGTTTAAAGCCCCAGTCTGTTCTCTCGCTGTGAGGGATCACACGAAGTTAATCGTAAGAAAACGCCAGAGTGTGAACGGGTCTTCACGTAGAAAAATTTGGATTAATGCGGAGTCGAGTGATTTCTTCAATGTGGTACGGAAACGAAATGACGTGAACACCGAGCTTTCTCTACCCCTCGCTTGAAAGTCGGCCAGCGAAAACCGCAATGCGCATCGCGCTCGTGACGTCGATAATTCATGTACGGCCAAGGTTACATGTAGTTGTGATTCTTGCCGCTTGGTGACGTCAACGCATGACAATCTCCCTGAGACTAAAAGCTCAGCCTTTAACGCGAGCTCGATGGCTTCCGCCGTGCTAATTGGTTGCGCGTGCCTGCGCGTTCACACTTGTGTTAGCGAGGGCAGAAAGCTCGCGCTGAAGGCGGAGCTTCTAGTCTCAGCTGAACGGAGTATAGTAGTAATATCCAAGGAACTGTACGATGGCCTAAACATAGCTTACCCGTAACTTCATTCGCGGCCATGCGGGTGTCTTATCTGCCACCAGCGAACGGTTCCCCGTGTTAGTTTCACACCGCAGCTCGAGGGAACCAGTAAGCAGAAATAACCGTCAGTACCCAGCAATGGCGACACCTGCAAGC
Source organism: Ixodes scapularis (assembly GCF_016920785.2). Classification (NCBI taxonomy): domain Eukaryota; kingdom Metazoa; phylum Arthropoda; class Arachnida; order Ixodida; family Ixodidae; genus Ixodes; species Ixodes scapularis. The sequence continues at coordinate 108,693,547 of NW_024609879.1, read as the reverse complement.
TATGTATATAAGGTATTCACTGGGTGCCATATTTGAGCGCGCTACTCACAGCGCACCCGCGGGAAGGGGGGTTGTTTTTTGGCAGAGGTCCCCCATCCTCAGATCAAGCTCCTAACTAAATCACCGGGAGAGCGCTGCCGCGAACTAGCACTGCTTTTTAGGAACTCATGACGTGACGGCATCCCAACGAAGTTTCACAGATCGCCACCAGACGCAATTTTGAAATCTTTTGATTCATTTTAACATTAGTCTTCTTGACTTCTCTGCCGGCAGCTCCGAAAAACTAGTCTAGGCTAGTGTTTCTGGGCTGCCGGCACAACGTAGATCACACGTAAACTAAGAAATAAGTACGAACATTTCGTTTCCGTACCTTTTAACGGTAACCTGGCGCCTGTTGACCTTTTCTTTTTTCTGGTTCAACTGAGACGCTTCTTCGGCACCTCGTCTATCATCCCAGTGATGTTTTTATTTTATCATATGCCTCAGCGATTTTTTGAGCCCATGCGTGATTGAGCCAGCCTTCGAGCGATCTAGTCAACCGAGTTCAAAGTTCTAAGGGTCTATTTTGACGCGGCTGCGCTGGATCGAATTTATATTTACCCGGGAGGCAATCGCCTTGCTTTTCTCTCACTTTTCTTCTTTTTTTTTTTTTCCTTTTCTTTTTTAGTGCACATGCATAGAGGTTAGGGGTCCGATATTTACAACAGGTATTTTAGGTCACCATTTCAAGTTCCAGAGCTTCGAATGCATGAGCTAAGCGTAAAATGTTAGCAGAGGCCTTGGCGTTCCGATTCCATTTTGTCTATTTTTTGTTTTTACTTTTGCGTTTATTGGTTTAAGCCAACGTTATTAGGTTAGCTTGGTTTAGGCACCTCAAAATGACGTGGAGCGTTCATGCATCCATTGGTAAAATACACATATATATACCATTTTTATATACCAGTTGTTGTTTTTTTTGTTTTTTTATATGCTTGTGTTTTCGAGCACGACCCGATTATAGGCGAAATTGAATCATCTAAGACGCTTCGGGTAAACTTACATAAGGCCTAGTTTCAGAAACACGGAAAATATTATTTTTATGCGTTGCTTAGTGGGGCACCTTCGTGGGCAGGCAGCCTGTCAGCAGATCATCAATCAATCAATCGGCGCTTATTTACCGGGGCGAGGAAGGGGGAACACATGCAGTACCTTGATTGTTAGTCGTGGTAAGAACCGCGGAAGTAGCCGAGCAACAAAAGTACGTGTCCGCATTTATTTGGTGTGGCGCTCGAGCCCAATACCGCGTGCAAGTTCGCCTGCTTGTTGCGCATCTTGTGCGTTTGCTAACTCGCCAGATGCGCCCGCGTGCTTTTGTTTTCCACCGACCTCAACACCGTGACCTCAACCAACAACAGGGCACGCTTGGCTATCCGGTCATCGCGCGTTCACCGCGCGGTCCTTATGTTTCTCTCTGCTTGGCGGGCCGCTAATTGTGTTCCGATGCTATATAGAGCCACTAAATGAGCTGTGCTTAGAGTAGAGCCACTAAACGAGCTGTACTTAGAGTATCGGCACTCCGTTCCCCGACATTGTTGCGGGTGCTGCCATTTTGGTGCTTGTGCAGAGCAGACGCAACGGCCGATCGACATGATTCAAAAGTGCGACATCTTCAGCATTAGATTCGGTGTTAGGGCGCTAATGTAATATTGCTTTGCTCCGTCGCGAACTGTTTAACAATTTGTAGAGGACGGAAAAGCATTTCCTGTGATTTCAGATAAAGCTTCAGATAACTGGCAATCATGATATTAAGACACAATATGGCCGAGTGTCGTTACTTTGAAGCGTAGCTTATTTAGTGGCACTAGATTAGAAGATCGGCACTCCGCTTCCCAATCTACTAGGGGGTGCCGCCATCTTGGTGCTCAAGGCTCAGCAGACGCAACTGTCGGTCGTCACCATTCAAATATGCGACTTCATCAGCTTTAGGCCGTGTTCCAAAGTTTACTCGATCTTACTCCAGGGTAATAGTTTGGTACCTTGGCGTTCCAAAACTTACCCGCGTTCAGCACTTTTTAGCCTGTGTTGTCACAAGAGACGACCCGCAGGAGTAATTCGGATTCATTTGGGTAAGATTTGGAACACAGCCTGCGATGCGATGTTAGGAAGCTCAGGTGATATTGTTTTGCTCTGTCGCGAACTCTTTAAACATGTCTGGAGAACGAAAAAGTGTTTCCTGCAGATGAAGCTTCAGATAACTGGCCACCATGATTTTAAGCACCAAGATGTCTGAAGTGTCGTTACTCTAAAGCGTAGCTTATTTAGTGGCTCTCTATAAAGATGCTCCGAAGACGCATGGTTGCCGTATTGAGATGTGGTCGTTCGAATCTGACGCCAGACTGTCTTTTATGCCCAAATCACACGGCAGCGTAAAGGTACCTTTAGCTCAGGTACCTGTCGTAAAGCGAACTGGATAACGTGATCACACTGCGCATAAAGGTCCCTTTCGCTTAGGGAGGTCCTGTGTTAAACGGAGCTCGCCGAGCTCCCTTTACAGCTACAGGGAGTAGCTTCGGACACAAAAACTCCAAAATAAAAATGACCGATATACAAATATATCTTGTTTAATGCATTATAACAAATTTAATATATGTAAGAAGCGAATTACGATATGATTGTGGACACAAATGCGATTGAAAAATACATTAACGAGGAACGCATACTCCCGCTAGCAGGTAGCAGCGGCGGCACGTGGAAAACAATGTCTGCTACGAACCCGAACGCGATGGACCACTGCGAGCTCTCTTTCGAGGTTGTGGATGAATCGTCCGACTCTCCCGACCAGGACCTTTTATCTTCATCGTCGCCCATCTCTTTCGATGGTGTGACTGACGTAACCGTGAGACTCCGATGGGGTTCGTTTCTGACGGGCACCATTTCGTTACTTCAGTGAAAACTACGGAAAAATGGAGCTGCTAAGCAGAAAAATGTCGCCCACCTCGCAATGGTAACTCGTAAGCGCAGATGATTTAGGGCCAGTGTGGTCAGGCAGGACGGACGTTTTAAAGCAAGACTCACTTAGGTGCGCCCTTAGACTTAGAGTAAAAGAAATTGAAGTGCCGCAAAAGCAAACACAAATAATATTTAGGTTTTAAATGTGATATTTCACACAGACTAATCAAAAATTGCGCGTCAAACCGATTTTGACGAATAATTGTTTATCATGTGCTCTTCTCGCGGTTTAGCAGGAATGCGATTGACATCAACTTAAACTCTCCTTTTATTTATCGTGTGATCAAGAACGCCGTTTACTACAGGTACCTTCAGCTAATGGACCTAAGATAAAGGTACCTTAACGCTGCCGTGTGAATTGGGTATTATATGATGTATAAGTAGTGTGACCCCGGCTTTAGTGAGATCAGTCTATTTGGAGTTGACTTGCATGACATGCGAACCAGTCGTTCTCGGGATGCCATTTTTGACGTACTCAGTTTTTCGATGTGGCCACTTAATTAATGGATCGCATAGCCGAAAGGTATACTGCCATTCGTTACACAGCTGTTTTCTATCGTTCAAACTTTAAGCGCCTAAAAACACCCGTCAACTCTTCAGCAACTCATGGGTGCTTGCTCAAATTAAAAGAGTCCGAACGCACTAACGTGCGTTTGTGCCCTAATACGTTTATGTGAAGCAACAGGACTGCACACTATAGCCTCCAAGGAGGTTTCTGATGCTAGTACACAGCCCTGATCACAAGTGAATTTACATTTTTGTCTGTTAGAAAATAACATAACCTCATCAATCGAGACATTTAGTGCGCTTTATTATTTTTATCTAATTCATTCATTCATTTATAACATACTACCAGCCAGGCGTGAGGTCAAAACAAGGAGGGTAAGCTGATCGGAAGTATGCATAACGCACTCGAACCACTTACAATACCTCTAGAAAAGCAAACATACTCGTACACCACTGACAACATTCGTTGAACACGCGGTTTTATTCTTCCATACATTTAAAGGGGCAAGAGTTTCTGAAAGACTCGGTGTTAAAGCGACAAAGAGTAACGTATTTGTTGTTTTTAGTTACTCCCCTCTCAGCACAACGCTGCAGACCAGCACCAGATGCAACAGTTAACACCTTCACATTTATTTGTAAGCTACTCGCTATCTCTCCTCCTCCTCTCTTTCTCTCCTTTTTTCTTGCAAACACAGTAAAAAAAACCGAGTGTTTTTTTTTTAATATGTACTTTGTTTACTTTTAAGCTAAGACTGCGGAGAGAGCTGCGTGCTCGCCGGACCAATCAGCCGCATCTCTCTAATTACCTGACCCGGCTCTCTGCGCGTGGGTATGGGCGGGAGTGGGATCAAGTGGCGAAAGAGAGGGCGTATGACCGGTCCAACGAGGACGTGGCTTCTAAGTTCTACCGCAGTCTCAGCTTCGGGGTGAACGGAATAGAGCAGCTTCAGAAAAGCAGGGCGTAACGACTCCCGACTCCCTATTATCTCATTATCAGTCCGCAGCCAATCAGAATGTGGCATTATCCGATAAGAACTCAGAAGAGAAAATCATAGAGCGAGAAGTGCGAACGACTATATACCAGGTGGGAACGCTTCGTCTCCCATCCCTAAACACACACGCTTCACGAGAAAAAGTCGTCAAAAAGGAGGGTTTCGCCTCAAGTGCCCCTCTACACCTTCTTTTCAGGAGCGCCTCTTTAAGCAAACCTCTTTCTTCCTCTTTCCCCGTCTTCCAAGCGTGGAGTGTAAACAGAACAACCAAGATTGCGGATGGTGCGACAGGTCACGGTGTCCCCTCGTCGTCGGAAGCTATCGCCGGCAGCGAGCTGCATCACCCTGCCGCTGCCGGTTGTATAGATGGGCAACGGACCGGACCCCTCCTGGGACCCCTCGGACACCGGCGCGGCGCTCACGGTGTGCCCTGAACCGTTACGAAGACTGGTCATTCGATGAACGCCTCGTTGAGCTGACTGCTGCCGCGCGCTGGTCACCGTCACGAACCGTTCACGGCAGTAACAGGCAGCAGCAAGTGCCTCCACTAGTGTGCGTCGATTTGAGAGTGTGTCCAACTGTTCGATCGGAGTCATGTGGTTTGTGGAGCCGCGTTCCTAACAAAAACTGCGAGGAGGAGGAGGAGGAGGGGGATGCGAGCGCGTGAACGCGCTTGTCGTCCGCAAGCGTCCCTAGGCTTTGCTGCACCCCTCCCCACCTAGTGTCCTAGTCGCTGTGCAGCAACACACGCAAGCGCAGAAGCAACCAATCGGCGAGTTGTCTCCTCTCTTAAATCGGGGCTCTCTGGTCTCCGCTGTCCCGTCTGATTGTGGATCGCCGCCGCGGAGGTCAGTGGGTCAGTGGCTCTTGTGCGGCGCTGCCGAGATCGAGTCAGACTGACCCAATACCATCTAGAAGAGAAGGCCTGCACCTTTCCCCCCCGAAACGTCATCACCGGTGGATCCACCCAGAGTCACCAAGTTTGCGCCAGCATCGCCGCCTTGCGGCGTCTTACATCGAACGCAACGCTATAGTGGGTCGGGTTCCACAAACGATGACGTCACGCGCAGGCCTTGTTGTCTAGGCTGTATTGTCTGACCTCGCCGTCCTCGACGCCGGCGTTGCGGCGAGCGCGAGGACCTTTTCTCGGTCTTCGAGTCACCCTCGCGTGCTGCGCGGAGGCATACACGAGGAGGAGGTGAAGAAGACCGGTTGCGGTATACATACACCTGACTACCGTCACTTTTTGATACATAGAAATAGTGTCGCTGGGAGCGTGACCGCTGTCACTTGGTACGCTAGTTCGACGACATACGTCATGGCTCGATGAACGCTGTATGTCTATGCGGAGCTCAAGTTCGTCTGCTTCTTGAGCAGGGGTTGCGGTGACGTCAGGGCGTCGAGCTCCGATTGGCTACGATCGGCTGGATAGTGGGTAGACCTCAAGGCAGCCAGTAATTTAGGTCTACCCACTATCCCTCCATTAGAGCAAATCACGGCTCGGCGTTCTGACGTCAGTGCTACCCTTCCGCAAGAAGCAGACGAAGTTGCGCTCCGTATAGTTTCCTCGTATACGTGACGACGCCACACGTCACATACTTGCAATTGGACAGTAAGCGTGGCCGTCACCCGATCAGCATTTCGAAGAGTGAACGTCAACGCTTATCGAATAAAACGATAGTTTTATTCTAGGTGTCACTGCAGTAACCTAATATGCACGTTCAGCAGTATAAGTTATGCCTCGATACGTATGGCCAGTTTCGTTACATCATCGTGGTAGCATCATTGTAGGTGTGACTCCATGCTGTCGCTTCGTATGCTAGTTCAACAGTAGCATACGCTGTGGCTTGATGCCTCAACCTAGATTTTATCACGAATCACTCGATACTACAGTGTTGTGTCACCTTAGTGTTTTTGCACCTGTGAGAGTTGAGAAACGTCACGCTTGGTCTGATGCAACTGCGGCCGGCACCTTTTACCGGATATCCGGTTTTTGGCGTATGATCAGTCTCAAGGGGTCCTCGAGCAATCGTGTCAGGTGACGTTGTCTCGTCGAAGCTACCCAGTATAGATAATGAACCAGCTAATTGTTCGGTGTTTGTTCATCCGACAAACAGGATGATGAGGCAACAAGCAACAATATCCTGCGTTTGTCAAGCTGGGAGCCGTAGTTCCTTCTCCCCTCCCATCACCTGGAATGTGGGACGAGCCCACAAAAACCAGGACCGTGCCACGACTTTTTGGGATCTGGCGCAACGATGGATAACTAGAGGGCTATAGTTCACGTTGCAAGTTCCGTCTGCTCCACCAGATCAGAAGTTCCGGTAGAGTCCACAGAACTCAAACGGGAATTATAGCCTCCACTCGCGCCTAGAAACATAAATACAAAATATTGGCAGCGAAATGCATTATAGGAAATTGGTAAGGGAGTTGGTATGTCACGTGGTGTATATTTTCCCGCCAAATTTAGCAGGGAAACGGAATGATTGTATAGGTCACGTGACGTCGATTTCCCCCGCTTAATTTAGCGGGGAAACTGGATTAGTGCCTAGGTCACAAGACGTGAATTTTCCCGCTAAATTTAGCGGTTAACTGAATTGGTGTATAGGTCGAGTGACGTCAGGTTGCATGACGTGACGCCCCTTTCTGGCCAAGTTTGGCGGGGAAACTGAATTGGTGTATATGTCACGTGTCGTCAATTTTTCCGTTATATTTAGCGAGGAAACTGAATTGGGCTGTATGTCCCGTGACGTCAGGTCTCCCGACATCAATTTCCCCGCTAAGTTTAGGGGGAAATGCACGGACCGACGGACAACATTTTGGGACTGGGGATGGCGTTAAAAAGCATACCATGATTTAATAAAAAAAAAGCCGATTGTGCGAGTCTGTTTTCAAAAGTGTATTGTTGATGCCTCTCAGCCAATAATGCACAACCTCGCCCCATACAAGTTGTCGAGCGCGCTTGAGTGAATCAAGGTGGCGCCATATTATAAATGTGTAACACTAATGCATTTTCGTATTCGTGCATCCCAACCCCGTCAAACGACTGGACCCGCCTGTCCTCTCCCGTTGCCACATTAGCCAATTCCGAATTATACCATTCAGCTGTGCGAAACATATTACCCAATAGGAAGTTACAACAATTATATAATACTTTTTTTGTCTAATGCTCATTGTAACACCGATCTGTTTTACTTTTTTTTAGTTTGTTTTCATTTTGTACGTGTTCCTGCTCAAGGTTTCATTTATTTAATTTTTCTTGCACCCACTACCCTCTTCCATGCTCCGCCTTGAGTGTATGTAAAAATAAATAAATAAATCTTAGACACGAACAGCAGTTCTTTCGAGCGAAGGAGGAGTCGGACTGCTGACGTCCAGAACTGTTTTCCGAAATTGTAATCTCCTATTTCCTACGCACACCACGAGACCTTCCATTGCAAGGATCCTCCTATTCAGGGATTAGTCATCAGCGCGAGCTAAAGTAAAACACCAGAAGCTATGAAGACTAGACGAAAGTTATGTCTGAAAACGTTTCGAGCATAACGTTATTCTTTCAACAAAAGCAAGCTCCGCTTGTCTATCAGCGGAAAAAAAAGGGGGAGGGGGAAGGGAAGGAGGGGAGGTGGCATCGTAGAACGTAAAGCGGCGTTTTCACAAAGACGATGACGCTTCTCTTCTCGAAAGAAAGGAAACGGGAAAGGTGGGGGGGGGGGGGGGGGGGGGGGGGGTAAATTTAGGATTAGGGTGATGTGCTCTTTTTTTCACATTCCTCGGAGCGGAAAGCGTTTTTTACGCACCTTCATTATCGCGAAACTACGTAGAAACTATGCAGCGCACGCGCGAAGACCTCCATTCATTTCAAGGGCAGACTAATCCACCCCGGTGATCCTCCTCCCAAAGCGCTACGCTGGTTTTCAATGAAGCCGCGGCTGTTTCAACTCAGCCGCCACGCCACGGCTTCAGAATCACCACTCTCCGTTTCGTTTCAGTTTATGGACCGAAGCGGAAGCCAGGACCAATCAGCTGTCGGGAACGCGATCACGTCATTGCAACAGTAAGCCAGCTAGACTAACCACGCGTTTCTTTGACTTTGTGTGGGGTCACTCCCGAGGTATATACATACGCTGGAGAGTAGAGCCAACCTAATTTGTCTCTCCTGGTCACGTGACGTTTGAATTTGTGCCTGGTTCCTATGTGCGCCGACATTTTGTTACGCCAAGCCACAGTGCGTGCAGCTTGCACAGGCGTTACTGGGGGAGACAGGCATAGCTTTTAAGATATGGCTTCCTGGATTTCAGGTCCTACATTAGGAGGTACTGGAGATGTCGTCCTGCTCTCTCGCGTCTGTAAAAATTAACAACGACGAAAAACAAGAAAATTGCCTAAAGGGTCTTGTTCGCTGCCTGTTAGACAGGTCGGTAGAAGCGACTAACAGCTGGCAACACTGATCCAACGTAGCAATATGGTCGGTAGCGCAACTTTTATACCTAACCTATTTAGTTAAGGATGCAGGCGAGCTGATGAATAACAGATTTTTTTTTTAACCCTCGAGTGTAAAGGCCCTGTCACACTGAGGCAACACGACGGCAACAGCAACACAACACGTTGTCCAACAGTCGGGCAACTTGTTGCTCGCTCCCCGTGTTGTCCGACAAAGCTGTCACACCGCGGCAACAGCACGACAACATGGACGACAACTAAAATGTTGCTCCGGTATGACAGCTTTCGGCAACAAAAACAGCAGCAACTTGTGTTGGACAACGAGTGTTGCCCTGATCGCTGGCTGAGCGAATTTCGGGCCGGCAACACGACAACATAGATAGCTTCGATGGTAGAGCTAGTCCCCTATCAATAAAGTCTTACTCAAACAAAGGCTCGGAAAACGTTATTTAACGATAATTAGGGCTGGCGTGCAGCTAAAATATTTTCGATTAATGTTTTTTGCTGCGCAGTAAAGCGATTTTCGAAATGGTCACAGCTACGGTCGTGAACGTTCAGACTGGTTTTAAAATTAGACCTCCCGAGAGTCCAGCGCACATTACGGATAGTGAAATAAAATGGCATGCCTACTCACCCACTAATAAAGTATAATAAAAATAATCCAGAAAACCTAAGATTAAAAAGTCGAAGCATAAAACGACCACTCTGATCATGATTGTTGATGCTTGGAACTTGGAAACAGCCGCTACCAGACACCTGATTTGTTTTAAAAATACCCAGGACGTTTTGGGCGAATGAAGCGATCACGTAGCAGCGGTAGGCCAGGAGACAGCGTTGAAAAATATTTATTTCACCGATTGTTATGAAGGCCGATGGTGTCGGTGTCGCAGTTTTGAAGCACTGTCAGTTCAGCTCAACACCACGCTACAAAAGACGCTTTGGGGTACTGCCGGTGCTAACGCAATTTTACAGTAGAAATATAAATTGCATGAAAGAACCGGACAGAATCACTTCATACGGTGGCGTAAATCCCGAACATACATCAGCGATGTCCCTTTCCTCGGTTAGGGCTATCTGCTTTGTTAGCAAATGAAGAACATTTCGATAAAATAAAGAGCGAAAAATACTCCCTGTGTCAAGTTTTCTAATCACAGTCACTAGTTGATGTCGTACCGTGGTAATTCCCGGCCCTTCGAACGCACTAGCACTTTGTAGAGTCACATTTCCAGCGATTCCGCGCCGCACACGAACGAAGGTAAACAATCAAGATGGCGGAGTGTTCCCCGTGTTGTCCTCGCCGTCAGCGCGGTGTGACAGGGTTGTCGGACAACAAATCGGGCAACACGGTTGCCGGGCGGCAGCAGCATGTTGCCCGACTGTTGTTGTTGCCTCGATGTGACAGGGTCGCCGGCAACACGACTTCCTCGTGTTGCCGGATAGAGTTGTCCAACTGTTGCCTCAGTGTGACAGGGCCTTAAGGAAACAGAAGGACAGGACAACACGAATTCGCCGTTGTCCTGTCCTGTTTTCCCGCTCTGCGAGGTTAAAAAAAAAAATCACTATTTGGTTGCTCTAGCAGCGCGCCTTTCGGTTGTGCACAGGCGTGAGAGAGCAGGCCTTCACTTTGGTTCATCTCGGGGTAAACCGGAGTACATCCAGCGGATCGATACGTAAAGAGAAAGGAGGGGTGAAGAAAAAAAGTGGGGAGGAGGAGAGTAAGGGGAAACAACCCGCCCGTCCCCACCTGGGCTTCTGAATCAGCCCCCCCAACGAACATCGTCTCCCCCGCCTGGACGAAGAAACTCATAATAACGGAAACAAAAATGGCCGCTCCCGCCACATCCCCTCCCCTCGACAGCCGTAAGAATGCCTGCGTCATGTTCGTCTGCTTTGCTGGACACGCTTGTAATAATCCAGAACGCGCTCGTGCTCTCTCTCTCTCTCTCTAATCGCTTATACTGACAACTTCGGTTTTAGTAACATAGCGGTTCAGGGTTGTGGGCGCATATGTCGGAGAACTTTACAATGAGTAAAACTTGAATGACAACAGAGTAAAACAGGATATGAGGTTAACGCTTTTTCACTCCATACATGACACGTACTTACGTCACGTCAGCTGCCATTACGATGGCCATGCTGCTAGAAGCATACTACCTTCTGCAGCATATGTTTCGCACAATGAAATGTTTGTTTTTTCTCGACTAGAACAAGTAGAACTAACCACCAGCAAGGCGTGATGGCGTCCCGTGCAAGCCTTGAATGCTAAAACAAATGGACATCCAGCACCAAATTTGTATACCATATAGGCCTATTTCACAAGGGCGTCGCCATCTTGAAATATTGTCACTTGCAGTATGGGCAAAGCAATGTTTGGCCGTCGTCTCGAAAATAGAATACATTTAAGATATAAGCGTAACCGTCACCCATTCTCTTTTTGTCACCCCTTCATTTTGTTTTACTATTTGCAGGTTGATATGTTTTATTATTTTTTCGGCACCCATACCGGATATGTCTGCCAAGAGGCTGGGGGCAAGATTAAGCGAAAAAGGCGGTTTTAAATATAACCTTTTGGTAGCATCAAAACTAATGTGAAGCTCAGTTGAGGAACAACAAACCTATAAACAGAACGCTGTGTTTTATAACCAAACAGGAACAAGAAACTGAGCTATCGTTCACTATTTATACCGTGATATATATTTGTTCAAATACACACTTGTGTGTATTCCACAAGGAATTAAAAAAATATACCCAATTTTATGTCATGCTTGCATTAGGGTATTTTTTATCTCCAGCAAATTAGCATAACTATAAGGTGGTGTGTGTGACGGAAATCTCTGACAATGTTTGTTTCTTATATTTTTTTCTTTTTTAAAGAGGAAGTAAATTAGCGAGCATATTGCAACAACCCAGGCTTCGCATTTAATCCTACCCAACCACATAATGTGGGCAACCGCACAACGGCGGCTTAGTGGACGCCGGCTTAAGTCGGCTCGGGTATCCCGACGCGATCGCGAGGTGGTTGATCTATAATCCTCCACAACCGCTGTAACGGACGCGGTCGTAACCACAGGACTCCAAATTCCGGATTTGCTCCGTTTCGCAAGTTACGGTGGAGTGCGGTGAAAAGCACCATGCGGGACACCGTATACCTCTAGAAAACGATCTGTCTGTGTGAAATTCAAACCGGGAATGCTCATGCGGAAAAAGAAATCGGTTCGACTGAAAGAAACGAAAACGAAACTAGGCGGAGCGCCAGTTCGTCTGTTTCTTGCGCATGGGTTGCGATCATGTCAGAACACCGAGCTCTTTTTGATTGATTGAAAAAAAAAAAAAAGAAATAGTGGGTAGACCTCAAGGTCTATCCTTTCTATCATTTCAATCAGAGCCAATCAGAGCTCGGCATTGTTTTGACGTCACCGCAACTCCTGCGCCAGAAGCAGACGACTTGCTCTCAGTACAGCTCCCCAGCCAATGAAATAGCGGCATTAGCGGATAAGGACGCCAAAGAACGAATCCCGAAGCGAGATGAGTGAACATAACGAGCCACGTCCTGCGTTTCTTAATTACGTTGTCTGCGACTACAGCCTGAGACAATAACCAGCGGTCCAATCGAACAACATGTGCGACGTATATGGAAGAAATTAAGCTAGCAGGTTGACCTGTATATTAAAAGGTCGACACGAGCTGCTTACAAACAACTCAGCGCTTTCCCACCCAGTTGCGGGCAATGTCCGTGCGCAGAAAGGAGATTCGTATGAAGCGTCTACGCATGCTCCGTGCCAACAACGATAAGAAAACTTCACGTCGTCAGGGCCACGTGTTGGTGCATGGGTGTGGAGTTCGCTAAACCTCTCGATGCACGTTTCAAGATCAACTCGGAGAACGAAGGTCAACCCTTGCGTTGCGACCACGCCATGAAGATTACTGTCGTTCGTGTCAAATTCTATTCGATGCGACATTATAGAAAAAAAAAACAAGTATAGTTTTATTTTTTATTTTTTGGATCCCATATCTGTTCTGAGGCTGACCTCACGCCTACATTCCAAACTCTCAGCATTTGAGTCCTTTTTGGGAAGGCGAAAAACCACGTGATATTGAAGGCTAGGGAAGCAGTCTTTCTTCGCGGATAATGTTGGAAGACAAAAAATACAGCACACCGCGTAATTACTTAAGAATCGTCGCTACTTGCGCATTCTGTCGAAAAGCGATCACACGTCCGCTCGATCGCGGATGACATCTCGATGCGCCAGACGCCTCCAGAGGCCAGAAGTTCGCTCCTTAATCTCTATATCTATTTCTGTTTTTCGTTATACATAAAACATTTTACAGACTCTTACAAACGGAACGTGACACTTCGAGGACAACCGACAACCCCCCCCCCCCCCCCCCCCCTTTCCAAGTTACATGCCATGACGCACGTAAGGAACCGGTCCTTTCATATGAAGCGCCGTGTGGGTGCTCTTCTCTAATGTTCGCCCCCTAAGCGACCGATTCCAACTTCGATGAACAACACCAAAACCTTCACGTGTTTACGATGTCTTAAGTGCTGTAGACAACAAAAAAAAAAAAAACTTTTTTTTTTTTTTGTTTTTTAATAAAGATGTGCATTCTTTCTTAAGCTAACTGTGATAAAGTGAAGCATGCCACGGTCGAGGAGAGTTCGCCGGCTGCCTAACACATGAGCCGTGAGCTCCGGCGGAAACACTACGAACCTGTGAAAGAAATAATAATAAAAAAAAAAAAAGAAAACAGAGGAGACAGAAGAGGGGACTCCGACGCGCTTCGAGAAGACTTCGCCAGCTGCGTAAGCTTCAACAACAAGAAGAAGAGGGGAAAAAATGAGAACTTGGCGGCGCTACACACAGCGTCGCGTGCGGGAAGGTTGCGACTATAGTCGGTTACAAGTCAAGAAGGTAGGAGAAGCTCCTCCCACAAGTGTGATGCGCCTGTTTCAAATCTCTCCGCAGTGGAAAGAAGAGCTCACTGGAAACGCTCCTTGTTCCGCTTCAATGGATTCCCACTTGTCTCCGATCCCACTTTTTAAGAAAACGACCTTTGTATTCATCGGAGAGGGAACCGAGCCCTTGAAAGCAGCCTTTGTATCCATCGGGGGGGAAGCTAATCCCCGAAAGTCGTATTTGTTTCCATCGGAGGGGGAGAACTCTAATCTCCCTCTCGTGGCTTCCACAATGCTAAGTCAAAGTCGAAAGATAAAGCAAATATGTACAGAAAGGCAAGACCCTCCTCGCGCGTTGGCCGCGACGTCACGGAAACGGTGGGACGCTATTGGATGCGGTGGTGGCGGAGGGATATCTGATTCCCTTTGAGGGGCATTTGCCGCTACCTTCTTAACCTGTAACTGACTATAGAGTTATAGCGTCCACCGCCTCCTCCATAAAACGCAACTCTCGTATAACGGTTTGATCGATACATAGAAATATATCCGAAAAAAGTTTTGTTTCCTAGCTGCCAATGAACTCAACTAGCTCGTGTCGTCCATCCACTTTCTGTACCTATCGTTTGTATTGTTCGTGACCTCTATCTGTCGACCGCATAAGTACAGCGGGCGTCTCAAACGTGCTCGCGGTGAACGCGTCGTGCTCGTGGGCGGGTGCACAGGGTCGGCGTTTCGAACGACGCACGGGACTATTTCTAATCACTCGAAGCATCGAAAGAGAATAGAACGAGGGAAATCCCAAGGCCGTCAGAGCGAGGTCGTCTCTTTCTTAAATGCGTGTTCTCTCTAGCATCGTCTAGCATATCGTATGTATATGCGAGCAGGGAACGTCACTTACCCTTTGTCTCGATCGCGTGGGTGGAGTCGCAGAAATGATATACAGTCAAGACGCCGAGGGAGAGATTGATCCAGAGCCAGAGCGCGCGCTCTCGCCGCCCATTGGCGAGTATTCTTTTGTCTGCCAAGCAAGGTGTGTGTAATTCGGCGCAACGCGGTCATGGAAGAGAGGGATCGGTGGCCGGCTCTGCTAGCCCGTTTGAGCGAAAGCCGTGCCCGTTTCTATTTAGATCGAAATCGCGAAGTAAATTCGCGGTCGTGCACCATACACCTCAAGCACCTTTGTATGCCGCACCGCTCGTGCAGCTTTGTACATGGTGCGTGAGCAGTGATATCCCGTTGCTCATGCACAATACAAGGGACACGGTGTTCGCGGCAGTCATGATGATAGAATTGTCCGCGAAAGCGCTTCATGCATGTACGAAGCTGCGATGGCCGTTCATAATGCGAGTCACGTATGAGTTGTGGGCGTCTACCGTTTGGGGGCCTCTAGACTTTGGACACTCGTAAAAGTATGCGCGTTGTAATCCTCTTTTTTTTTATGTCGCTCGTTGCCCCCTGCGTGAAGGTAACGGAGACTCTTTTCTTACTTCTGAGAATCTGGTCTCTTCTGGCGCCACCGATGTGCGTGTGTAGCCTCGAATGCCCTTGGATGTTCCAGCTCCCCTTCCCTCTCTTTGTTAGGCGTCGCGTGACCTCGCGAGATGTTATGCCGCCGCGGAGTTGGCCGAAACACACCGCGCGATAATCTAAAGTCGAATTTCAAGCGTGGGCGGCGACATCCGTTTTCATTTTTTTTCCATGTAAATTCTCGAAGAGTCACTGATATGAGATTCTCCAATTTTTCGTATTTGTACTCGAGCACAGCGTTCATTTAAGGCACACGCCCATGTGACCCAGACTATTTTCATGACCCCATCGAGCAACATTAAAGGGTGACCATATCTTAGTTGTTGCTGTAGTTTTTTTTTATGAAAAATATTTTAAAGGTAATGTTGGCGATATCCCGTTCCGCCTGGTGCGTAGTTACAAAATTGCAGAGAAGAAGCAAACTGGCTTAAAAGGCCGAAGGGAGAAATCATACCTTTGGTTTCTAGTTTCTATGCTAGGTGGCGCAAGCTACCGCCTGTTGTAAGGGGTGCAGTCGTTAGCATCCATCCATCCATCTATGGGCACGGAGCCCGTGAGTGGATACAAATCCTCCCCGAACGCTGACGCAGCCCAAGTGTACAATACATGTTCAGAGCGCGTGCCCAAACAATGGCGGAAAAAAGAGGTCCGGCTTTTCGGGGAGCATTCCTGATTTGCCCCTTTATGTAGATAATTAGGATAATTAGGAGCATCTTAGATTAGATACACGTTATCTCACCAAGACGTACACGTTTAGTTAACGGGCGAACATAATATTGGGTTGCGCAGGACGAAGCACACAGCGTAGATTGTAAACAAGTTATTGTTCCAGGCTTCCTTTCTTTCCAACACTTCTCTCTCTAAACAAGTTATTTAGTTGCATTATTGTTGATTCGTGTTTAATAACAGTAGTGATATTTTTATCGCGATTTTACATCTTATATTAAGTAACTCTCATCAATTAAACAATAATAATAAAAAGTACGTTACGTCTGAAAATATCCAGGGGTCAGAAAACCAGAATTAAACTTTCCAGACATATTTCGGTTTTTGTGTAAACTAAGTTTTATAAACAAAGTAAAGAAAAAATACCAAAGACCGCGAAACTTCGCCGCTTTTGCTTATTGCATATTTCTTGCTGCAAGTTTACTGTTTTGCAACGTTGCTTCTTTTTTTTTTTTTTTTTTTTTCCTGCTGACCTGGGCAGTCGGACCGTTACCCGAGCGAGCAATTGTTGCATAAGAGCTTTTAGACAATTCACTTGGCTCGACGATACGGTCTGTATGTTTTTTGCGCAACTGCTCGTACATTTTCCAAGCGCGTTTAAAAGTTACAGGCCCCTGTCGTCGTTTCAGTTTTAAAAAAAAGTGTTTTTAGCAATCGGTTTTGCAATAACACTCTCAAATCCCCCTCCTCTTATCGCTGACCTCTCACAGATGCCTACTCCACACGAGCACGTTCTTACAGCCGTTATTGCTCTTGACATTGGTACACTGTATATTAGTGGAAGCGTAAAGGGCAACTACGCTCAATTCCAAAACTTTTAGGCTTACATGTGATTCCATTTCCAAAAGCCCTACGTGTTCAGATTCGCGAAATGTGGAATATTATTTCTGTAATCTTAGTTTAAACATCTGAAGAAACCGAAACTTCGGTTGCGACAGGCAACATTGATCTCGTGTCGTCAGGGTTATGTCCACGTCACGTCGAACCACGTGATCCAAAAGGTCACGTGATCCTCTATGCGACGGCGGGCGAACGTAGAGCAAAGCGCAAGTGTCGCCTGCTCCGGAAGTTTCGCCAGTGTATAAGTTTGCTACAACATCCAACGACGTCAGCACCACTGCGGCCCCAGCTTGTGCTTCGGGTTTGAATCTTGACGGAGGTGCCCGCAATATTGACGCGGTTACAAGTCACAAGATCCCAGGTGGTTCAAATTAATCATCAAGCCTCCGCTTGGGCGTGCCAGATGCTCTTCGTAGGCCTGGCACATAAAGTTCCAACTTCAGATTTATTTTACCGAAAATAGCTGAGTCTTCGCGCCTGGTTTCTACAGGTGCGAGACATATATGCGCGAGCCTATACATATACCAACACGGTGGTCGTTTGACCGTGCATGTGTCTCCTGCTTTAGTAGCCTGAATTGTGTACCTTTATGAAGCTGTGCGGCAGACTACTCGTTTATTGTCAATAGCAAGATAGTTGGCGAAAATATGAATGCCGGGATAAGTATGCTCCAGTGCACATTCATTTGGTTTCACAACGGAACTGTTCTTTTCACGCACGTTTCTCTATTGAGCTGGTAACAGCAGATGAGTTGGTGTCATGAGCACGAGCAATCGGAACAGATCATTGTTCTGCGATTTGGCGACAATGGATTCCCGGAGGTCCACCGGCACGGGATGTCCGTCCATAGTGTCATACATTCAGATGCGCACTGTCATGTGGAAACTTGTGAAAGACAACTCCCTCCCGGGCTGGTCAACTGGTAGTTCGAGCAGGCAGCTACACAACATCGTGAGCTTATGGATCTTTCGCCAGGCATCGCAGCTAGGCATCGGAGATGCGGCCCGCGCCCGCATCGTAAACAAAACGTCGTTCTCAAACTACAGCAGCGGCGACACGACCGAATGCGCATCCGTACTACGGTGATCACGTGGACACCGTTGAGCCAACACAAGGAGGAGAAAATCATGACGTCATCGTTCCATTTCGCTTTGAGAAGTAAAACAAACAAAACGTGATAATGACGTAGACATGACTCCGACGTAGTGGCTGAATGTTGGAGGCTCGAACTCCGTGCTATGACTGCGCTGTTGATTGCGCCTCACGTCGCACGCTATAGACGCTTTGCAGCAGTTGTGCATGGACACCGCCATAACTGACCTTCAGTTTTTGTTTCCTCTTATTTCGTTTATTTCCCTTCATCATTACCATAGCAGGCCAGGTTATTGCCATATTAGATACAACTGTGTCCTTTTCTAAAGCATCGGCCTTTGTAGAGGATCGTCAACTACCGCTTCAGTTGCTCGGCATCTTGGTGAGTCAAGAGAAGGTCAGCAATGGCGGCTGCAATTTGGCGCGTGTGTAAAGCGTCTATAGAGTTAGCAGATTTGGGCGACTTGGCTCGTTTGAAAGTTTGCTGGCACGTTTATTAAACATATAGACGGAATTAGATCTAATATTTGATATGTGGTCTTCCTAGGTGATGCTGAAGAGGGCTGCATAGTTTTCTCAATATCAAAAATGAAGTAGAGTTTCCCTTTAAGAAGCTCAGTGCGGGGTTCATCATCTTCACGCAGCCTGCTTCACTAGCTATCCGTTTTCGGCGTTCTAATCGGCTGAGTCAAATACCACATTAAAGACATTACGTTATCATTACTGGGTCCCCGACTCCCTCCCAAGCGGCAAACGCGCTGGAGAAAGACGAGTAAGCCATTCATAAGAATCAGCTTCAAGAAAGGGGGACGAAGAAAGGAACAAACACGTCTGGACTCGAAACTAAATGTATTACTTGAAACAAAAGAAAGGGAAAATATATACAAATCATATCTTCATCAGTTAATATCGGTACATACACACACACACACACTCGTCATCCCGGCTGGTCGTTACAACGGCAAAACGTGACTTAATGTCTCGTTAGTATATATCCGGACAATTCATTAAAGATGCCAGTAAGGTCAGCTCTTTTTGAGACAGCGCAATAACAAATGGCTCGCTCACACGGTTATGTAAAAAGCCTCGATAATTTCTCTCGTGGTCTTCTCCCCGCGCCCTCCCATGACCCTCTTGTAAGCGAAGGCAGGCTGGTATAAACAAACAATCCAAAGGGAGAAAGCCAACCACCGTTGCTTTGAGAAAATAGGCATTCTCTCGGAGTATGTCGTTCAGACACCTACCTCCCTTTCTGTCCAACATAGAACTTTCCACAATGCAGGGGAATCGAGTACACAGCACACGAAACGCATGACAATGTTTGGGTGCCAGCCGGTGTGAGCGAGCCATCTGTTGCGCGTTGTCTCGGAAAGAGCCGACGTTCTCTTGGCATCTCCAATAAAGTGTCCGGATGAATATATTGGTGTAACGCGAAGACACGTTTTGCCTAATAACGAGCAGCCGGGATGACGAGTGTTTGTGTTTGTGAGGATACTATCTGATGAAGATAGGATTTGTGCATATTTTTCCGAGCTAGGCGGCTCTACGTGGATCGACAAGTGACAGCGTTTAGGGGTGGGGGGGGGGGGGGGGGGGACCTTGTCTTCTACGCAGCATTGTCTAAGCTCGCATCTTCATTGAATGCTGAGCTCGGTGCCAGATGTACACTCTCGCCACCGTGTTGCGAAGCGAGAATAAGATGCTCAGGACTGAACCAACACCTCCCACGATAAGAAAGCCTAAGGCTAAGTGGCGAAGTTTCCTACGTCACTAAAGAAGGCCACCGTAGGCCACAGGTTGGACACGTGTACCGCGTCAACGTTTCGGATGGCAGTCGTGTTCTCACTGATCGGACACGACTCCTAGCCGAACGATGACGCAATAGCCGTGACCAATCTGTGTCCTACGGTGGCCTTCTTTAGTGATGCAAGAAAATTCGGCGCTTCGGTTTTCTTATTTAGGAGGTGCTGACAGACCACGCATCGCGTTTCTTAAAAGCCGACGACCAGACTCGAGATTCTGCAAGGCAGAAGATCCTTTTCAGTATGGGGGAGGGGGAAACAGGCAACGGTGGACAGGGTAGAAGGTGGGAGAGGAGGAAGCGGGGGAAAAGTGGAAAGCACAAACTGGTCGTCACGCCGCTGACGTCACGTCATTGGGTGGCGCTGCTGTCGGCATTGCGCATGCGGGATTTTATGTCGCAGCGGTATCAGCGTTGATGCATCATACAAGAGACGCTCGCTGAAGACGTGATGACATTAGCATCTGCGCGGACACGCAAACGGGTTTGCTTCGTGATGGCTGAGGACCGTCATACAAGGAAGAAACAGGCATCAGACTGTGAACAGTCTTTTGTATGATCATAGCCCTACATACTGGGAGAGATTGGCCGATGGGCGGAGCTTGCCGCCCGCTAAAACAGGCGGACTTTGCGATGACAATAAACGGAGGATATTTCTTTTGGCCACTCTATTTACGTGCGCTAGTCCAAATGCGCGGTTATTAGTTGTTTTGTAAACACGATTTCTTGCACCCTGACATTTTGTTTTGCCTGCAATTGATCACTATATTCAAGCACTGGCCATTCTTTATTGATCTCCAAAAGCGTAACATACAAATAAGCTTTATTTCGTCTGGTTGTATACAAAATTAGGCTTTCTCAAACAAAACTTAATCTGGCAATTGAGCGCATGGGTTCGCAGCTCCTCTCGTAGAAGGCGCTTGTCATGGCACTGAAGTTTAGCGGTGTTGGTCATTTTTTAGAGCCAATATTCAAAGTATTCCAAATTCACTTTTCACAAAAGAGGAATAAGTGTAAGCTCATATGATTTTAGGAGATCGTAGCAGATAAGTAAGTTTAAGCTTCTGACCACGTGTGGAGCGCCAAAAATACTTACATTAGCGATAAACACTTTTGTTACAATGGTGGGTTACAGGATACCTTGCGTGCCTAATCCAGAGTAGGTTCGAAATTCGATACCACAAAATGGCGGAGTCAAGGTGCCACCTTCTGGTTGCCTTGGTTCCTGCTGGATTGTCGGCCTCTTCAAAAGAGTGCCAAACTCTTCCACTACAAAGGGCTCTGGTATGATGTACAACCAATGTGACCGGCGGCGTAAAGGCCTTGAGGTGCAGTTTCAGTCCCCGATAACCCGTAGGTAAAGGTACCGCAACGCGCTGTAGAAGCGGCCGCGCAACGCGTCGCGGTGCCGATTTTGAGCAAACGTTTTAAGAAAACCCCTGGACCCCGAGCCTTCGCTATCCGCTCTCCTATGCGGCCGGGGCCGCTTATCTCCCGACTTCGGAACGTTAAACAGCCGATTATCCCCGCCGCCATCAGCGATGAACAAAATCGGTGTGTCGTTCGCGGGGCCGCGCCTCCTTCTTTGAATACAAACAAACGCAAACACGCATTACCGGCTCATGCGCACTCGCAAGACAGTGATCATCTGAACGCGTGCGGAACGCGGACCCGTGGTCCGTTCACACTCTTGCAACCGAGTACGACCGAGAGAGACCAGACCGGTTTTGAAGCCTCTTGCGACTTCTTAGGACCACCGCATCCGGTCCTAAGAAGTCGCAAGAGGCTTAAAAGCCGGTCTGGTCTCTCTCAGTCGTACTCGGTTGCAAGAGTGCGAACGGACCTGCGTCTCTACCGTTGGGTGGCGTCGCCTTCTTTGAAGTTTCGAATGAAAACATTTTGTAATACATAACCCGGAAACTCCGTGCTGCCGTGTACGCATTCTTCCTAAGGTTTCATAATATCATATAACATTGGCGCTGCCCGTTGTCGCGGACGTCCGCGAGCTTGGAACATATTTGTCTCGGCGTGTGTATCCCTGCCCCGTAGCTGCAGCCCTTTGTCGAGTCGACAAGCGATCGTTTGCCGAATGTCGAACTGGTGCGCCGTGCGAACCATACCGCTTTCCATTGTTTCCCATTGTTGCGCGCGCTACGCTCAGATTACGGGCAAAAAAGAAAGGGAGCGGCTCCCGCGGGCATACATCGCTGTTTGGACCGGAACGGAGCTGGTTGCGTATGCCCAGAGAAAAACAAGCGGCGGCGTTAGCACGCACTCTCTTTCACGGAGGGCGTACGAACAATGTGAATAACGGTTTATTGTGATTCATCTCTCTTTTTTATTTATTTTTTTGGGTGGCAGATAGCGCCACCTAGTGTACAACTTTCGCAACGTTGAGCAGCTCCACGCTCACATGGTCGTTGGCCCTGGTGCTCTAAGCTGGACACTAGGCGAGAAAGTCGGCGAGATTTCTGACCGCCGTGATTGGCCAGCGCTAAGGCCACGCGCGGCGCTAACCAATCGCGGCGGTCAGAACTTTCGCGGTCATTACCGCCGCGTGTCGAGCTTATTGCGCCTGATCTCCAGCTCAAGGGTCCAAGAGTGCCTCGCACCGAACCCCAACAGAGCGGTCATGCTAAATCATACGGGGAAAGTGAAAATTCCGAGGCTTGGCTTGCTCTCTATGACCGCGAACGCCACGAATAATGGATCAATGACCATCGTAATGTGGCATCTTTTGGAAGCTTGCCCATCTGCGACTCAATTATATGGCTCTAAGTTTGACGTACTTTGTGCACAATTGTTTTCGGATCTAGCTAACATTATTTAACGTACAGTCGCGATAGACCTCACACCATTGTGTGTATCTGTGCGTGTACGTGCGTGTGTGTGTTTGTGTGTACGGGGGGGGGGGGGGGGGGGGGAGAGGCAGAGGCACATACCACGGATCCCATAGGTTGTCAATGGTCAGATACTATAATATAACTAGGGTTCCGTGTTTTCGGATAAATCGAAAACCTCCGAAAAACACCCACCAGTCAAATTTTAGACGGTTCGGATTTATTCCATAAACACCGAATTTAAATTTGCATTTCCCCCCCCCCCCCCCCCGAAAAAAAAAAAAAAAAAAGACAAAACAATACGACATTTTACAAGTAAGTTTGATCAGCGCCAAGGGTCAATGCTCCTGGGAAAATGCCGTCACAGTTACCTTTCAAATCTCGGACCATCGTCAAAAGGGGTCTCACCACTTATCTCGTCAAGGTTCATTCAGGACAACAGGTCACTGTACTTTCGGGTCACGACAAAAGCCACTGTTTTGGTTTCCATTTTTCGCCGTACTACTATCTGTGCTTGAAGAGGAACGAGAGGTGTTTTTGTAACAGTGAAAGCTACGGACCATAGAGATTGCATAAAATAGGAAAGAGGGGCAGTTGAAACTGCGTTATTACATCCTTTAACACTCCATCTTGCGCTGCCGCGGGGTAGGAATTGTTAGATAGGATGGGATGAATACGAGCTTTTTAGCAGCTCCAGGAGTCTATTGATTTGGAAATATCGACGTTTATCGAAGCAACACTTATGTGCAACATTTGTCATTGGATAAATTAGCATTGGTAATAGAAGTTGTACCCACTCCAGACCCAGCTAAAGAAATATTAATAAATACACGCGCGTTTTATTATGTTTTTTTATTTATCATACGCTTACACCCGTATATCATTTATTTATTTTTAAAAGGAAACACAGCGATATGAAACTCCGAATTTCGGAGAATCGTGAATCAAACAAATATAAACTTTGATAAACTCCGAGTTTTCCTCAAAAACTAAACCCCGAAAAACACCCTCCGAATTTGACAAAAAATAAACTCCTAAAACACGGACTCCCCCCCCCCCCCCCCCCCCATGAATATAACTTATAACTTCTTTCAAATGCACTGCGTCATGCACATCAAACTCCCCAGGTGACGGGTCGCACTAGAATTAACACATTGCCCCTCTATGAGGAGAGCAAGTCGTCTACTTCTGGCACAGGAGTTGCGATGACGTCAGAACGATGCCGAGCTCTGATTGGGCGGATAGTGGGTAGGCGTCAATGTTGGATGCCTTGAGCTCTACCCACTATTTCTTTTTTTCAATCAGCCAATATGGGCTCGGCGTTCTGACATCATCGCAACCTTTGTGCACGAAGCAGACGAACTGGCGCTCCGCATGCAGTGCAAATAGAAGACGCCGCAGATACACATCTGTACTTGCGTCTCTAACGTCCGGTTAAGATGGCGGCACTAAATGCAGGAAACGCGCATGCGCGGATGGTTCATTTTCAAAAAGGGGCCTCCTTGGCGCTGGCGCAGGGTCTATACAGCTCGTTTGGGCGCGAACGCGCTTGTTTGTAAACAATGGGTGGGCCGGTGAATTAATTACGGCAGAAAATGGTTGCTCGCTCGGCGTTATTTTCAAAAACAGTTTTTGCTGCTTCCTGACGCGGTTTGGCGCCTTCAGCCTTGGCTTATTTTCGTCCCGACTTAACTTTAGCAAGAGTATATATTCTGGTCCCGGCCTACGCGTTTCCTCGCCAACAAAAACTTTCACCATAACCTCTTAAAAAAAAAAAGGACGAGGAAATAAACTTGCAGTTTATTTTCGTGTCAAAAACTAAACCGCGTAAAACGGGTCGCCAACAGGGCGGAAATAAGAATGTCGGTGAAAGGTGTTCGTTGTTTAGTTTGCCTAGTGTGAACAGGAAACTAAGATCCGACTCCCACTAGATCAACAAGCGTCAGTATTTGTTCGCCAACGAGACCAAAATGAGCTTCTCGGCCATTCAAAGCAATCTCCCAATAGCGCTCTGTCTCGAGGAGTGGCACAACGTTCCGGGAATTTAGTTATTCTAGCTTTATACTCCGTTTCGCCTTACTATTGACAACGCTAAGAACTATCCTAGCCAAGACAGCTGTGCAGATTTATCACATGACAACGCACCCCGTGCGTCGCAACGCCCCTCCAGACGGTCACGTGACAGTCACGTGACATTGGATTGGCTTCAATGGTGCTCAGCTTCCTCTTCGGTCCACCGTAAGGTGGAACAGAGTAGCGTTTTAGATAAACGCATATTTGCGGACATATTCTCAATAAAGCGGCCGGTGACAAGAAGTATTTTTGTTGTGTGTTTGTTTAGCCATAGGGAAGCTAGTGCGCAGTGCCGTGACGTCAGAAATAGGTTCTTAGCCAGTGCAGAATACAAAACGCTAATACGCGTTCCCTAAAAAAAAAATTCGAAGTGTTTTTGCAGAAAATGTGCCTACTCCCTGCGGCCAATCGCAACATCGAGGGAGGCGACGCGACTAAGCAAAAAAGGCGCCGAAGGAAACAAACAAAATAACTCTGCCGCGCTTATAGAAGTGTGCAGCGAAAACTTCCGCGGCCTTGCGGCCAAAACGTGAACCAGAGGAAAGGGCCTTTAATGCACGAGGTAAAGAGTTGCAAATCGATGGGCAACGCCCTAGCACACACACAAAAAAATACACACCGACTTAGAACGCGCACAGTACTAGCGGGACAAAACGAGCAGTTCCTGCATGCCCGAGGATGCCACAATTAGCCGAAAAGAACGAACGCAATTTGGCGCTCACGACGAGAAACGTTTACGGCAAGGCTTCGCTACCTACGCAAACCACGAGCGTATTAGCCGAGGTCTCCGGGAGGCCGCTGAAGACGCCGGCGGACAAACAGAGGTGCCATTAGAAACCCGAACACACAACAACGACAAAAGAAGGGCAGCAGACGAAAACACCTCCTCCGAACCATGACAACAACTATTATCACGACGTGTCACCACCGTCGCTTCAGCCTCGACACCCTTTTTTTTTTTTTCTTCTTTTTCTCAGCTGATCACCGTCTTTATTTTGGTTTCCAGGCCACGGGCTGCGGTCTCTACGTAGTTTTTTGTTTTCGCTCTATGGGTGAGCGAAGCCGGAGTTTTCGCGACTCCATCTGCCGACTCAAGGCACAACGCTCGGGTTTCGGCAGGCATGTTGACATCGAAATGGTTTGTCCCGATTTGTACTCACTACGTTTCATACCTGCGGCGTCGGGTTGGCGTATCGAAAACTTCAAGATGCTTGACCTTCGTCGGGGAAGCGACGGAAGGATTGCGGTGCGGATGAACGTCGATAAACTCACAATGTCTGGTTCACGCGGTAGCGTAAGTTGGATCCACAGCGACCTGGGCAACGCGCTTATGCGACAGCAACAAACAGAGTCGCCGGAACACTGCTCCATCGCGCCAACCGCCGACAACGTGTAATCACGGAAGCCACGAGGAATGACCAGAAATCGCGAAAGGACCGGTTTCGTACAGTTTCAGTGTTTTCACGCTAGGTGGCGTCCGTTTCGCTCGAGTTGCGAATACGAACATGTTGCCCCCAACGACGCTTTCACTGCACGACCATTCGTGCTCGGCAAACACGCTAAAAGGCTCGCCCTTGTAGCTTTTGCCACGCTAGGACTTTAAATAAGAGAGTTCGGTAGCCAAGTGTGTTTGCGCACCGCAGCTCGGAGCAGGTGCAGATAAAGCTCGCGCTACGGAACCCAGGGATTGTCGGTTCAATCCCTATCCCTGCCGGTTTCGATCTGGACGAGGATCCTATGCCAAGGTGCGGGGTCGCACATCACCTCTGCGTGATGCACTTTAAAGACCCCCGGTTAGCAGTGGTACTGAAGTGGCTACGTTTATCATCTACAGCGGAGACACAAGACACCCATTTGAGATTGACGATAACGTCCCCCTGCCTAAATATTGTAAACAAACACGCGACACAATAACTTTCAGACTTAGAGTGAAACGGAGTATAGTTACGAATTACTGGATGCAATCCTTATTAGCGATGTGCGCGACCAAAAGCGTCGCGGTTGTCGGCTTTCCTGGCTTTCCACGATTGGTTAAACCCCGAGCATGAGAGCATTGTCTGAAACAGTAAACTTCGACGGTGTTAGTTTCAGAATGAGATGGCTCCCATCTTCCCCGGTGCTTTCTGTAAACACACCATCGAAGTTCTAGTCGCAACCGATGATAAGTAGTCGGAGTAGCAACTCGCGACGTCAGGACGAGGCGAATCCTGGTCGTGACCTCACGGATGAAAACCGTTAGAGGGTGCCACCGAAACATCTCGGCGCTAATAGCTACGGGTGTAAACAGATTATTACGTTACATATGTTTAACTACTTCTCTAACGGAGTATATACACTCTAACAAATCCGGAGCGTCTGCTTTTCCACAGTGCACTTCAGAGACCCAAACGCTCGGCAAACGACGACGCTAGAAATATGTGTTGACCTATAGACGTTTGCCAGCACGGCCGCTTGGCGCCGCCATCTTGCTAGTGGTGTAAGTATAGGTCGTCCGATAGTCGAGCATTGCTGAGGCCGTAGGTAGCCTCAGCAATGCTCGACTATCAGACTCTCTATAGTCATACCAGCAGCAAGATGGCGGCGCCCAGAGGCCGTACTTGCAAACGTCTGGACGTCACGCCACTTCGGTGGCGCTGCGGTCGGCAGTGCGCATGCGCAGATACTTCCCTGGCGGGTTCTGCGCGCGTGCTGAGTCCACACCCGGTGTGAGCAAACGCGGGCTTGTTTGGAAACAGTGTGGTGTAGTGATAAACAGGATATGCGTCGTGTCAGCGAGCATTTATGCACTCTCCCGAGTGCATTGCGGGAAAGTAGACGCGCCAGATTTGTTACGGATGATAACCTTCAGATTTGGAATACTCCTCAGTCCTTTGTCAAATACGTTCGGCACACAAAATTTTACGTCAAGTTCGAACTGGATGCTAGAGCTGGATACTGATTGGCTCCTTTGGATGCTATGCTCCAAAGAGGCCAATCGGGCAGCACCAAAAGTGCAACGTCACGGTGCTCGTCGTATTTGTGCGTTTACTATCAATTGATAAACCAATCACGCGGAGACAAAAAAAAGTGACACAAACGCGGCCGTCGCCGCGTTCACTGTCCGCGATTGGTTCCGTCGGTGATAGTAACGGCACAATTAAAAGTGATGAGGAGTCTAGACTTAGCCCCATAACGACGATTCTTCTTTTCGTTCCATCGCCAAGCGACGTGTGAGCTGTACCATCCTCCTCCTCCTTCTCGTTTTGCGTCTTTCTCCCACGAGGAAGGATCGTTCTCGGCGATAAGGCGTATGCGTCGCGTCGCTGCGAGTCGTCACGACAACCACGTCGACGACGCAGTTATCGTGCCATAGGGTCGGTCCACTTTCGACGCCGACACGCCTCGGTTCCTCGTCGGGTAATCCGAACTATTTGCGCGTGCACGTCTGCGGGCAGAGGCAAAAATAAGCACCCCGACTAATCGAAGCCCGTTTACTTATTTCCTCCTGTCTGTTCCCAGAACGGCGAGACACACGACGGCGCCCAGCCCAATTGGCCCCCCCAACAACCTCGCCTTCACCCTCCGAAAAATCTGGAGCGACGCATGTGTTTTCGCAAAGCACTTGAGCGAGCAAAATAAACCAGCCCGCGCTGTGGCACCGACCATGGCATTTCAGCCTGCTCGGTGGACACCTTCCAGAATTTACCAGGGCCAGCGAACAACCTCCGCTTTCTTACACGGAACGCCATGACAGTTGGATGGCGCCAACTCGGCGATTGGACCCGAGCCCGACGCCGAGCGTTCTTCGACGCGTTGATTGGACGCGACGACTAGCCGAGCGCTGACGCAGCGTTCGATGTCCAATCAGTGTTCCATGGAGCGAATTTTCTGGAACGCGTTCTTTCTATGCGGAGAGCAAGTCGTCTGCTTCTTGTGAAGGAGTTGCGGTGACGTTAGAAAGACGCCGAGCCTTGATTGGCTCTGATTGGTGGATAGTTGGTATACCTCAAGGCAGCTTGCTTCGAGGTCTACCCACCATCCACCAATCAGAGCCAATCGAAGCTCGGCGTTTTTCTGACGTCACCGCAGCCCCTGCAAAAGAAGCAGACGAACTTCCACTCCGCTTAGGAGGAACGGAGGAACGCCGCCGTTCCCTTTTTGTGTCGGCGGTACTGGAACTTGGACACGTTACACTGAAGGCGGGATAGTTGGTTCGCCATACTACTGAAAAGAGAAAGCGCAATGGACAGACAAGGACATAAACTAGAGCGCTGTCCTGCCTACTTCATGTCCCTGTCTGTCCCTTGCTTTTTATAGTTTTGAGACGCGTAACATCTTTGAAGGAATGGCAGGCGGAAACGGCGTTTCTTTTTTTGCAATTTCACTCGAATTTAGTAAGCATTTAAGCTTTATAGAAGCGACTATTTCAACTCGCGACTTCAAGGGATTGAAAAAGTATCAGAGAAACAGTGTAGAAAAAAAAAATGCAACAAATGTGATTGTGGCGACTCGGCACGCCGTTCAATGCGGATATATTTTACTCGCTTGCTTTATTTTATGTTCGAATTACCCGACATAACATTTTATTAAAATACGCAAACGGAACGTTAAAATAGGGACAAGTTCCGATCTTAAAAAAAAATATATATATATATATATATATATATATATATATATATATATATATATATATATATATATATATATTTAATGGGAACGCGCGTTCCTTTCAAAGCACTGGAACGTGTAACGGAAACTCATCCCAAGAATGGCAAGGAACGAGAAACGAATATTCGTTCCCGTTTTGGGGGAACATTTACAACACCGCGTTGCAACCTGTATCTTCGCTCGATTTCATTGTAACGACGTCGGAATGCCAGAGGACATGACTTGATTACCCTAGCTGGTGTTGCTCAACGCCGCAATGCGTTTTTTTTTTTTTTTTTTTTTGTTAGGTGTTAACGTATTTTCAATCCCATTATTCGCCCAGTTCCCCCCGTAGACTGCAGCGACTGGCTCCAACAGGTGCTTTACGGGAAAATAGATCCACTGAATTTCTTAAAGAGAACGACGGCACTCCCCCCCCCCCCCCCCCTTTTTTTTTTCTTTCTTCTCAAAGGCGTCGGTTTGGAGTGAACGTGGAGAGGGCACGTTTTGGAAACACACTAGGCTAAATCCCCAATCTCATGATAACATATAAGATGCTCGCATCTCGCTACGCCAGTGGTTATATCTCTAAACATATCTTGCGTAAAAAGAACATGTTTATGAACACAGCCTGCCGCAGCGAATCCACTCGGCAAAACAACGAGACGTCGGTTTTGTTATGTTTGTCGTACGAAATTCGACGTCTGTCCCGCTAGTGGAGAGTCTATAGGCCATTAGACAAGACTCCTTCATTACGTTGTTGGCGGTCATTTGAGGTCTTCCGGTATAACAAAATTACTACTTAGTTCTTTGTTTTCGGCGTTCTCAGCAGAAGGCACACACACACATATTATAGCATCCGACTAAGTAGCTATCCCATCGCGACTTTCCTTCTAGGCATACTCCTCCTGCCGACAAGGGCTAATTTCCAAGGCCGCGACGCCGATCCAGACTCCGTCTCGCTTCCTCAATACGCTTCTCACGTATCTCGGCGCGGGGCGTGCTGCCGGTCCGATGTTGCTATATCACGATGGTACGAACGTACCATTGTTTTCAGGTTTAATTAGTCACACCGTTCTACGTTGCCGAAGGATAGCGCAACACGTGGACTACGCCCAAGTCTGTATAGTGAGTCGACGTCTAAGAAAGAGCAAAATTGTTTCTTGCTTCCGGTGTGAAACGCTTACTATACTTGATTTCACCTTTAGTCCAGGCGCTTACCGACGCTACGTGCTGACGGGACAGATCGGACTGCGTCAAAAGCGTAAGATCAAGGTACTCGTCGTGTTTCTGTACGTGTGCTATCATCGCTAAACCATTCATAAACCGAAAAGGCAGAGTAATAAATTGCGCTTTTGATGTTGCTTGGTTGCTCCCATCGCCTCTCAGCAGACGAAAACTTCATAATCCTGTAATGCTTTTGTTATTATATTGTCCAATATTGACGTTTGCCCGATATCTTATAATTTTGCCTTTTGGACGGCTTGCGCCATATTAAATTCCTAAGAAATCTGATGCTTTATTTTTCCTTCCAAAAAAACTTGGGAGGGACAAATTGAAACGACATGCTCAGTATCGCGGCACAAACTGTTCTTATTTTTCATGTTTAGGTTTGATCATATTTTCGTTCATGTCGTTTTCCGAGCACCCTTTGCAGATTGCAGCGACTGGTTCTCCCAGGTACTTTGCAGAAAAGAAGACGCACTTAATTTTTTAGAGTGTCGGATCAACCTTCTTGTACATCTCTGACTTTCCTCGAACCCTCAGTGTCTCTTTTAAGCGGGGTCACACTGCTTATACCACCACAAAAAAGACAGTCTGCATTCGAATGCGAGTCACCGCGAGATCCGTGTTTCGAATTCCACATGGCAATGAGTTGAAGGAGAATACTTGGGCACGCGGCATTCGAACCACGGATATTGCGATGACTCGTGTTTACAGACTGTATTTTCTATGATAGTCTGAGCAGTGTGACCTAGGCTTTACAGTTCCATACTGCGGGACGCGGGGTCTCAGCAAATGCAATTTTCTTCTGAAACAACCTACACAAAACGCAGAATCCTAAGCTGCGATTTAAGCTGTTGTCGCAGCTTGACGGGGCTCCCACCTCCCTTTACAGCTCAGCTTTGATACAGTTAATCGTCACAATTAAAGTGCAAAATTCAATCAAATTATCAAGTATCTTGAACAAAATTACATTTGTTTAAAACAATACTAAGCACAGCTAATAAGAATGCTATAAGTATTTACTTTTTTTGAAGAAACAATATATCACTAGCCACCAGGAACTCGCTGGTCTTTTTCTTAAAAATAGGAGGAACATTTAAAGATGAAGCGTTCTTCGGTTAAAATAAACTTGATAATTGAATTGCTGCTTGCCGTAGTTGGCTCTTATTTGTGGTGTTTTCCGGGTGTTTTTTTTCCTCGGTGTTCGGTCTGGGTTTAGGTGCAGCTTCTCCTTGTATATCAGCTCGAGCAATCTAGTAGACGAAATATGCACACCAACCGACTTACGGGGGTTACGGCGCAAAACTGCAACGATCCTTGCTTGCCCATAAACACACACAAAAAACACACACAAAACTACGGAATGTTTTTTTTTTTTTTTTCCCTTTAATATAGACGACCCAAATCCTGGGGTGGCTTCAGAAATGCGCGAGACTATTTTAAGAGCTCCAGATGAATGATTAATGCTAAGAGTTGTACCCTCTATATCGGGCGGCAGCTTGCGCCAATTAGCCTAGAAACAAAACAACAACAACAAAAAAGCATGATTTTTCTCCTTGCCCTTCTAAGCCAATTTGTTTCCCCTCCGAATTGTGCTGCATATATCACCAGACAGTGTGGGATATCACCAGGATGACCTCTCACAGCGTTACCAACTTTGTCGACGGCGCCACGCGACCCCCCCCCCCCCCCCCCCCCCCCCTATATCGCCCTATACACCGTTCCACACTATAGGGTGGATAGCGGAGGACGCTGCAAGGTATCGCAGCCAATCAAATCCCGCGTGAGTATCACGTGACCTTTGGCAGGGCCGCAGGGACGCTCTGCCACGCGATAATTTCAACGAGGTGGATTGGCCGGGACGACTCGCTAGCGTCCTCTGCCGTCCTTCATAAGGTGTCCTTCACTATCGCGATGCGTCCACGTGTTTCCATGGAGCCGTTATCTAAAAGTGCCATTCGACACAGCTCAACAAACAAGCAAAAAAAAGAACGTTCACCTTGACCGTGCATTTTCATGAACAAAAAGGAAAAACAACTTCGGGAGCTCTTTATTACGTTTCAGAGGTGAACTCTCACCTGTTGTTTTCAAATTACAACCCAAAACAAACGAGCAAACAGACGACCCACTAGCATGTCAACAGAACTTTGTAGCTCTAAAGCAACAGTCGTTCTGCTCGCACGTCATACAAAAAAAAAACAGGGTGTTCGTTGCATATACTACACATTATGATAGAGTTACCCGCGGTTAGGCCTGAAGCATAATCGGAGCACGTTTGCTTCACGCATATCTGTGTACTCAAACGTGTCTGCAGGCACTTTATTTCATTTTTTTTTTTGTATGTAAGGCCGCATTCACTAACCTTGAACTCTGGCAATGTAGCGGTGCGCCCTATAAAACGGTTTTCGACCCAACACGTGTGTTATAAACCTATAAGCTAGTACTTTACGATGAAGCGTCGCGCGCTCTTGCTGTTACGATGCGTGATGACACTCGTATGATGAACGCTCTGCCGACAGTTACAACGACCACCATGTGCAACCTCCGGCGACTTCAATTACCTCGACGTGGACGTCATTGCCTCAGTATCTAATGCTCCTTTTTGCTCCCCCGCCTTCCGATCGTTAGCCGCGTCCTTTGGCAAACGACACGATCGTATGTGTTTCCTTACGTCACGGGTTACGTAATTTATGTTACATTAACGTAAGCACGTGTCTCGTAGCTGTAAGATGCTACGCGGACTACCCGTACTAGACTTAACCTGAAAGTTACAGCGAATCCATTAAGAAAAGAAAAACTGCTTTAGTGACCATGAAACGTATAGAAGTAAGGAGAATACAGGAGGGGGATTTTTCAACATTCTGGAAACTTGGTGTCAGGTCTGAGAATGCCGGTGGCTCGCGAGCTTTGACTGCAACCAAAAGATGTAATTGGTCACACATCAAAGTAATGGCCCTGAAAAGGAACCTACTGAAAGCCTCGGAACGCGGCCGAATTTTCAATCTTCTCGAGGGCGACTTTCTGTAGCAACGCGGTCAAAGCTATACCGGTGAATGGGAGCTCCCGTGCACCCATATATCACCCAAGATCGTTCAAAAGCGTTTCTTTTACCTCTTTCAGAAAGAGAACCTTGTTTCATTCTCAGAATCCTCCAATCCAGTTTTCCGCCAGGTGGAGCCAGGGATTGAAAGCGGGTTTGTGGACGTTATATGTTGATCAGCGACAGAGTATGCTGTCCCCTGGTCAATGTTCCTCCTGAGAGTACACGTTTGTCGTTCACTTGCTTCGTCATCATCAAGTCTGGCTGTCTTGTCAACTTCGAGTTCGGCTGTTAGGCATATGCCATTCCGGACAATGGTGAAGTACGCCGAATCGCGTCAAGGCATATTACGAACTTATTGCGGAATGCGTCATGAGCCGAGGCGGCCGCCAAACTAAAGCCCGCCAGTTGCCATGCCTACAATATGTGAGTCCCCCTTGTTCCTAAAATATTTCGGTACCCATTATGTTGCGTCTCCCGAATTGTTTCGAAGTAAGCTTCGATTGCAGCAGCTAAATCGCTTCTTGAAAGTCATCAAGATCACAGCGGAACGTGATTATCAGCGAGGTCATCACAAGTAGAGCACCCTCCTTTGACTTTTTTATTCTTATATTACAAGCTTGCTACCTACATGTCGAGTACCTTCGAATGTAATTCAATTACTTTTTCAATGTATTTGTACTCTACTCAAAGTAGCTTGTATAGTAAAAGTAACTTAAACGCTACACTGAATACATTTTCAAATGGGTATTTAGTATCTTATCTAAAATACTTTTGTTTAGTATCTGGGACAACACTGGGCTCAATGGGTCGTGATCGCTACACACGGCAGCATCCATTACGGCTTCGACGACATTTAACAGAAACCACGGTGTGACAGGAACGCAACGACGCAGTTATAGACGTTTTATGTCTTGAATTTCGAGCACATTTTCTCGCGCGAGCGTTCGGCACAGATGGCGGCCAGTAACGACGCGTCCACCGCCTTTCCTCCCTCTCTGCGTGAATGGCAAGCAGAGTATAGATTCGCGGAAGCGGCTTCTGAAAACGGAAAAGATCTCAACTTTTTCTCTTTTTTCTTTTTGCGTTTGTTTTTTCGCTTCGACTGCGGTTGTTCTGTCTCGAAGCAGAACAGGTGTTCCGAGTTTGGGAGACGGGTTCGTCGACACCGGGGGCGCTGTGCTGCGTTCTACGCCAGGCTGACAGCACGGGAAAGGCTACGTTCAATAACCGGACCAATCAGTCGCCTTCCTTTCATTGCCTGACGCCCCCTCTATCTGAGCACGAGTATGTGCAGAAATCGTGATCAGGTGGTGCAAGACAAGACGGCCGATTGGTCCGGCAAACAGAAGCGAAATCGTGCCATATACCCGTTATTGGAATCAAAAAACATTAAAAAACAGTTATCTCGCAACTGTTTTTTTTTTAATTTGTTTTATGTAGGCAAACAATTGCGTAATATGGCTGGCTGCCTTTGAGGGTGCAAAAATGACTACTGAGCGTATAGGAGAGGATCGAGTGAATGAAACGAATATGCGAGGAACAGCCGGGAAACTTTGCCCGGCGGCATGTGTGATTTACGCACGGTGCAACAACCAGAAGTTCTGGCGCCGCGCGCTGGGGGATACGCCGTTGGGCGAAATTCTTCGATATTTTAATTCAAAGTATTTGAATTCGATGTTTGTTTACCATTTTACGGCGGAAGGGGCTGCGAGAAAAGCTTTGAAAACAGCTTGGTGGGTTCCCAGCACCTTAAAGTTCCAGCAGCGGCGGCAAAATGCGTGTGCGAACAATTGTTGTAAATGTAATATATAATGGCTTAACACAAAACAATATTATACAAGATTAGAGAGAAAAAATCAGCATGGGAGTCATTATAGTGAAAAATTGTTTGTTACACACTAAATATTATTGCAGTTCCTTAGATGAGTGTGTTGTTACATCCATGTGGTTTAAGGTCAATCTATTTATTAATGACGGGAGAGTCATTTTGACCCTCTGAAGGCCATAATTGAAAACGAGATTGATTAGCGAGCCAGGTTTTAGAGTGGCGAGTTGAATAAGATAAACAATTTTGCTGCAGGGATACCAGGGAAAGGAAGCAGCTTCTATTTTCCTTACATTTGGCTATGTATTTTGTGCATAACTTAAAGTTATAAAAAAACATCTTGGGCATTTACTTTGCAAAATAAAACTTCTGTGTTAAAATCATAGCCGACATTGCATGTGAAAGCCTTTTTTTGAAGTAGATAGATTGTCTGAAAATTTTATATTATGGTTGTGCTCCAAATCAAATGAAAAAATTCAGTTGAACACAAAATAGTGATGGGTACAAAAGTAACTTGATACTGAATGGAAGCGCACTGAAATACCTCCACATTACACTATAATTAAACGACTGAGCTTTAACGTCATGTCATAGACATGACTCTCCCAAGACTGTTCAGAGAAATAGACTCTCAATGTTTTAAATGTTTCAACAACGTCAAGTGGAGGTGGATACATATTAATATTTGCCGGAATTACATCAATCTTGTTTCTTAGATTTAAAGCAAATAGCTTTTGTCTTTTTTGTGTGAGATATTTTAGAAGGTTCTCATTAACCCAAAGTTTTAACTACCTTAGAATGTTATTTGCCCTACTGTCGCGTACTCGCGCCCATATATTCCAGCCTAGGTGAATTACGCATAAAGCTCAATGTTTTTTTTTCTTTGTTTTTTTAATACAACATATATTGTTACGCAAATTCAGATACACTGACTTGCAATGGAAGCCAGGAGACGCGACAAGCTATAGTTGAGGATATACAACGCTTTGGAACAAACGGCTCGTTAAAACCGGAAGTCCTACATATAAAACACATGTACAGCCTAAGAAATATTCGTCGTAATCGAAAATATGCAGCGTCGTATAGGCAAGCGAACGTAACGGTAAGAACGAGGTTGGTTAGGCCTCTATCCGGTAAATGTACGACCAAAAATCTCTCCACGAAACCGAATAAAAAATATATACATGCTTGAGTTTGGTCAAACCGGAATCGAAAAAGGGCTTTCGATTCGACGCGGCAGTCCTATACATACACACACACATATATATATATATATATATATATATATATATATATATATATATATATATATATATATATATATATATATATATATATATATATATATATACACGTACGTAGAGACGCTTCCGGTATTTTTGAAGGGCTATTATTGGAAGATATATTGATTGATATGAAAGTAGGGTATCCGATGTCATCGACTGGCTTAAAAGCGCCCGCCGTTTTTTTTTAGTTTTTTTTTTTTAGGCCGGGTGCATATAAACCATATGTTGAATCAACCTGAGACTAAGGTAGAGCAGAAACATCAAGACATCATAAACCGACATCTTAAAAAAAAAAACGTAGGGCGTGGTTTATGATGTTCACGCTCGTTGCTTCGTGACCCGTGCTTTGGCATTCTTATCGTCTAAGGTTGCAACTTCACTGCCTGCAGAACGATGATAATATGATCTAGACTCGTTTTCACCTAAAGAACCATAGTAAAAAAAGACCGGCGCCTCGCGGATCATTACTTATTTCCCCCTTTATGTGGATAATTAAGAGATATGTAGGTGAATGGTAGATTAGATATATGTTATCTTATCAAGGCGTACAAGTTCCAAACGCCAAAAGCATCTTTTTTTTTCCCCACAATTAAATTTTGTAAGAACTACTTCGCGCCGCGTATGAACAATGCGCAAAACGTTTTTGTTTTTTTTTAATGTGAAAACGGGTACTAATTTGATTATTAACTAATTACATACGTTTATGTTCGTACTAGGACGTTTTTTTTTTAATTTGGCCTATCGAGTAATTGTACGAATGAATCGATTACCCCCCTCCATGCGAAATGTGGAGAAGGCAGTACCGTGTAACCAAAATTGACCTAAAGTCCTTCACTTGGGTGTTAGCCCAATGCCTTTTGTTGATTTGCCACGAAAAAAAAAAAAACCCTCTTACATGAATTGTAGTACCCGTCGAGATAATAAAATATCAAGATACTTCACTACTTGTGAGGGCCTTCAAGAAAGAGCTTTTTTCCCAGGCATTCGACAGACACACTGTTTACAAACAAGCCCCCGTTTGTCCCACGCCGGATGTGGGCAGTGCGCCTGCGCAGTGCCGACAGCAGCGCCACCGTAGTGGACAGCCCAAGAATCGCTGGGAGTGGTTTGCTATCTTCGGTCTTCTTGATTTGCAATTCTGGCGTCCTGATCGGCTTTTGCTGAAATTTTCTTGGGCGCAGAGCTCTGATAAGAGAGACCGGGAACTTTAACTTGTCGGTAACCATAGTGAAGATATAAAAGGTTGTGCACTTTACAGTTAATCTTCAGTCATAAACGTTCTTTATCTTAATCTAGCGGAGAAACTGCATTTCTGCATAGGTCACGTGACACGAGGTCATGTGACGTCAACTTTCCCGCTAAATATAGCGGGGAAAGTGAATAATCTTACGCTATTTGTGGAGGTAACTGAAATTCAATTCAAATCGATTGTCTTACCTTGGGTAATGCGTTTACTTTGTATATACCGTTTTGATGGGGCTAATTAAATTCCGTTTGAAAAAAGGTAATTCGGCTTCAAACAAATGAAATTGTTTATAAGATAGTCATTTTAGGTAATAATGCTTCACCTGACACTGGCTTGGAATCAAGGTCGAAACCGCCAGTACTAATGGATGAGTCCGAAACACTCGATGGGTCAAAACCCGGAGTTCGTGGGTCGGAACGTGTTGTAGCGTTACGAAATGTTTGAAGAACAGCTGTCTCTATACTGTTATAAAATTCCTTCCAGGTTATTTACGCTGTTCATTCTTCAAAAACTTCAGTTTTTTTTGTTTGTTTTTTTATTTTGGTACATACGTGGTTAATTCCAGGCACCGGCTTTATTATTTAACGTGTTTACAGCTTAATTGTTGCGGCGTTATATAAATCTCACAACATCGGTTACTGTAAGGAGAAATATCGCTGTTTGATCATAATACTCTCAAGAGGTATGATTTTTTAATTGTGGTATAAAATAATAAAACGTTACGGTAGATTTGTTAACTGTACAACTGGTTCGCATGAGTACTGGAGAATTGATGTGGAGAATTGATGTCATCAACGAGCTTTAATGTAACGGTACCGAAGTTACAGTTGAAACTAACAAATTAAAACGGCAACATGTTTATTCTATTGGTAACGTTAGTTGAAAAATAGAATAACCTGTAGATTTAGGTTTGTGAATGTCACGAGCAAAATAACGAAAATTCAAAAGAAATATGTTAAAAATCGCAATCTTCCCTAAGCAATTTTTGTTTGACCTTCGTTGTTTATTTGTTAAATTATTTGTTTTAATGAACACGGGTCACGAATAAATACGGAAACTTCGCGTTTCTAACTTTCTTTTCTTTTTTTAATAGAAAATTATTAGCGGAACATCCCAATCACAACGCGGTTATGAGTTTGCAAGCTTTACCGAGTGAAGCAGACCACTTCACATATCGAATCGCAGCAAACTTCTACCGCCCGACATTAAACACATACACCGCGTTTATATTAAAAAACAAAACGACAAAAAAAAAAAAAAAAAACTCTTACTTTAACCGTTGATGGTTTTCCATTCGGTGTCTTTCCATTGGAAGCAGCGGTGGTGCTGGTATCCATATCGCTCCCAAAAGTCCCAGTTTCACTCAAAGCACGAAAAAAAAAAAAAAAAAAGGAGTCACTCCTTCGCGTTCACTAGAGGAACCAAGGCGGCTGCTTCCAAAGCGTCATCACTCTTCACTCGCTCCCCAAAGCGCATCACCGAGAGAGCTTCGCACGAGCAGCGTACTCCAAGCGCGTACGCACGCCGCCCAGCGCGTTTGAACGACAACAGAGTCGGTCGGCCTAGCGAAGAGCCGGCGGGCAGGCGCAGCGGCGGCGCTACAATCGCTTCGTGTTTCTTTTCTGTCTTGTTTTTGTGCGGGTTGTAGGTTGTGTGTATTTCTGTTGTGGTTGTTGTTGTCTGAGTCACGTGGACTGTGTCGGTGAAGAGGAGGACGGGTTTCCTTCCGCTTTTACGCGTCGTTGTCGGGAGCGGGAGTGCTGCGGGGAAGTCCAACTTGGGATGTTGAAGGGGGGAAAAGCTCACCCGATGATCCTCTCCATTGGGTTCGAGGGGGGAAATCGGTTGCGTTCGTCGGGATCGAAATTGGGGGTTGTATTATTTATTTTTTGGTGGGTTTGGTGAGCAAGGGTAAGCCACTGCATTAGACTTAATCTGCGCTCTTTTTTTTTTCTTTTTTTTTTTTTAGTGTCTTCTTTGATCGTTCAGAGTCGCTACTGGTTGACGAATTTCTGAGACGTCAGAGGAATAATCTTGTTCATGGTTAAGTTCAACCTCACTTAGATAACCAATAATGTTCTCCCGTGCGTGCAGCGTGTTCTGAATGTGTGTGTGTGTGCGCGCGCGGGTGTGAATGTTCGTTTGAACGTGTGTGTGTGAGTGTGTGGTTCTCTCTGTGTTCGTGTGTGTGTGTCAGTTAGTCAGTTATTTTCATGTGTAATAATACCCCCCTTTCGCACGCGTCTGTGCTCTGCGATCTGCATTTGTACCGTGTCGGGCTCGTAGTTATGTGTACATTCCAGTAATTACATGCTTTTTTGTTCGATCACGGATGTGTGTGTGAGTGCACATGTTTGTCAACTAGAAAACGTTGTTTTTTTATTTTAGGGAGCGTGTTCGTATTGCACACAATCTTTCACGAAAGTGTTACACATAAAGAACAGAAAACAGACAGCGCATCTTCTGTCCTTTATGTGTAACTTTTTCGTAAAAAGAATGTAGAAGACAGTAATGTGCAAAAAAGCACCTCGAAAAATAAAAAAAAAATAAAAAAAGCTACGCTTTTTCTTTGGTTGCTATCAAGGGAGATGTATTGTGATAGCATTTGGGATCCTTTGAACTTCTTACGAAACTTTCGTGGAGCTTGGCGATATCGGTCTTTTATCACGGCCCCGGTTTCCTGCAAGATCGTCCTAAATTTAACTAACGTATAAACATACACCAATTGAGGTTTTCCCGCAGTGTCTAGGGGGCACAAAACTTCCCGCCGAATTCGGCGAGGAAATTGAATTGGTGCTTAAATATATCCTCATT
The DNA here is from genome assembly GCF_016920785.2 of Ixodes scapularis. Lineage (NCBI taxonomy): Eukaryota > Metazoa > Arthropoda > Arachnida > Ixodida > Ixodidae > Ixodes > Ixodes scapularis. Next base: position 108,652,757 of record NW_024609879.1, on the reverse strand, counting down.
CAGGTTTTTCCGCTAAATATAGCCATCGGGCCGCGAGGATCTGACGGTCTGCCGGCTCTCGAAATGCTACCGCATTTCGATGGGGCTTTTTCAACAAACGAGCATACCTCGAAGCAAATATGATATCGACAGAAGAAACATTCAGTCTACACTCCCGTCCACCTCTAGAACCGCAGTAAAAAAGAGGTCCGGCTCCTCGAGAGGCTACACTTATTTCCCCCTTTTTATGCGGTGAATGGAGATATCGTATGCAGGTGCGTTTTAGATGAGATACATGCCTTATCAAGACGTGCACGTTCCAAACGCCATAAGCGTCGCTTCTTCCAACACCCAAGCCTTGTACGAACAAGCTTCGCGCGGCGTATGAACAATTCCCAAAACTTCCATTTTGTACTTGAGGTGAAAACGAGCATATGGTACACTCTAAAAAAAAGTCTGTGCGTCTACTTTCCCGCACAACACTCGAAGAGCCAATCAGCGCAACTTACGGAGGCAGCTCAGCGAATGACGATGCCTAAACATATGTTTAGACCAAAAGACGCAGTCTGAGTTGTGACATTAAGCAATGCAAGCGTGACGTTTTGCATTGCTCAATGTCACAACTCAGACTGCGTTTTTTGGTCTAAACATATGTTTCGGCATGGTCATTCGCTGAGCTGCCTCCGTAAGTTGCGCTGATTGGCTCTCCGAGTGTTGTGCGGGAAAGCAGACGCACAGACGTTTTTTAGAGTGTAGCTGCTGCACCAATCATCCCGCGTCCGCCATTGTTCGGGGACGAACTCTGAGCATCCATTGGACACGAGGGTTTCGTCGCCGTTCAGCAAAGAGTCGGATCCAACCACACGCTTCGTGTCCATGTACGGGTAAAAAACCTATAAAGAGTTTTTTTAAGGTGATATTTTGATCTGAAAAAGTTCTACTTCGCCCAGTTGCCTTTCTAGTGTGCCGGGGGGCGACAGTACTTAAGGCACAACCGTTCTTCGCGAGCTGAAAGAAACCTTGGGACATCAAAAAACTTTAACGTTTTTTTTTTTGTTTTTTGTTTTTAATTCTTTTTACTACAATGTAAGGCTTTGTGTTTTCGGGGTTTAATTTTGTGCGAATTCAAAGGCTTTTTTTTTTTTTTTTTTTTTTTTTTTTTTTCGAGGGGGGGGGGGGGGGGGGGGTTTTTACAAATTCGGTGTTTTGCGGTATAAATAACTTGTCTCGGACAATAAGAAATGGATTTTATTGGGGCTTCCGTTGAAAAAAATAAGGCACGGACATGGAATTTCCCAACATTCAGGAAACATACACGTGGCCCAACTACTTGGAAAACGTTCCCGTACCGGTAATACAGAAAAATAAAATATAGTGTGTGGTCCCGAAGTAAGAAACACCCTCCCGGACAGTTCATTAAACGCTGTGTTTTGGGTGAATTAAAAATAAAGCTGTAGATAATATTTTTTCCCCCGTGAACCTTGTATTTTTCTCCATAATTTTTTTTTCGGTTTTCCAGGTTTTGATAAAATCCACTGGGGGGTTAATTTGCGGGGTTCATCAGTATTTACCGAAAACGCTTAAACGTCAAGCCGGCAGTCTAAAAAAGAAAAAAAAAAAGAATATTTTATCGCGTTTTGCTGGCGTGAGGTTTTCTGGCATTCATTTCATACCATCAGACGTCTTGTAGCTCGTTGGCAACAATCTGTACTGCCCCATATATTACAACATCTGGCGTCACGTTTTCAGTTTTCTTTTCTTTTTTCAGTAGAGCTTCTCGGCATCTAAGACCAAAATTTAAAATTTAATAGCTCCGGGGAAAAAAAAAAAGACATATTGTGACTTTGGTTTGCTACTTCACATGTGTCTATGAATCTGTTGAGCCAATTTTGAGGCAAATCTGTGACTACGAAACTTTCGCCGGAGCTCCCTCCAACCTACACATCGACCTATGCAATTTGGGCTTACTCTCAAACCCGATCACTACGCCACCCTTTCTGTCTGACGCTTTTCTACTCCGTCTTATAACCTTGGAATAACAATCGGATATCCCCGGATGGAAATTATATTCATCGTACCATTGTTACCCGACGGCCCCCCGCGAATGCTGATTCCCTCCTTTATTGAACGGTGTTGGCATGCCTCTTTTTATATATATATTTCTTTATAGGTTACGTTACAACGTTGCTATCAGTGCCTACGATCACCATTGTGTCGATGGAAGTAAGGGTGCTCTCTTTGTTTTTCGACGGACGTGTGAAAGTCTGTCCGTTGCCCTTTGTTTCCGATGTTTTCAGCATCTTGTCGCTAGGTGGCGCAAGCAGCCGCCACGCACAGGATTCAACCGAACACAGTAATCCATCTACGTTTGTAGTGGGGTCCCTCGTGCACAAAGAAGGCACACCTGTGTCGGACATGTTTTATATACGGCTGGATACGTACGAATAAATATTGGGTGAAGTTAACCCATAAATAGATATTTATAAGGGCGTAACTAAGTTCATATCTGGGCGGTTCATATCTTATCAGTGTCGAAATAAGGCCTGATATGAGGCAAATAAAATAATATATGAGTCGCTATAGGGCGCCGTATTTGGAAAAATCAGATGCCATGCTTGCATCTCGAGCGTTTGATTGAGCCGGACTAAAGTGGCGATGTAGAACGGTCATTGACTCCACAAGACGCGGAAACACATGACCTGGTGCATCCACCAGAGACGAATGGTTCGGATGGCTCGTAACTTCCACTTTGGTTCATTTGTGAGTCATACTGAATACAGCTCTCCAGGTCACGGCGAAGATATCGGCAATTCTATTGTGATTTCAGGGTCATGAGCGTTATCGACATCTTCATTTTTGTCTTCGCTTCAAATGCACTTTTCTTTCGACAGCAAAAAATATAATGAATGCTAATGTCCGCACCAATAGCATTAAACAAAAAGCATTTATAGACAATGACCGGCTTATCTGGCATTGATCTTTTCCGATATAGAGGACTCCTAATGTCGGAAGTGGCAGGCGTATTTCTACAGATACACATTTGCACATTTTACCAACTGTCGCTTATCAGCCAGGCAAAAAAATGCCGCGTCGTTGGACTGCGGACGCTTTAGTGTGTCTGACAGGACAACAACTGCGCATGCTCACAGCGCGTTCTCCAGCCCAGTAGACAAAGATGGCGGCACGCAGGAAGCAATTATTGGAATTTCACCGAGAGGGTGAAATCAGCTGGGTATGGTCACCCCGCGATCGTTTCATTATCGCTGCAAAGACTACGAGATTGCAGCAGCAACCTATAGTAGTATGCAGGAACCAAACGGGAACTGACGAACGTAGTTGTAAACATATAAGCCCTCATTAAAGTGTTATAACGGTATGCTACGGACGTAGCTGCGTTTATTTTCGAAAAGCTCCAAGTGGCACGCTCCGAGCTGCTCATTTTCGAAATGGAATTGTTCAAAAACATCTAGTTTATTTTGTACGAGACCGTCCGGCGAGATAATATAAAAGAAGCCAGACGAAATAAGCAGGCAAGTACGACTACAAATAGGACGAGTAATCCTAGTGAAAGTGAGAAGTGCCAACGCCCTTCAGGATGTTATTGCTTAGTCTTATGGCTTAACCAAGGAAACAAATTCTAATGTTTGCCACAACAAAAATATGGCAAATTGCTAGGCAATTGTGTTGCACACGTAAAACGTTCTCTCCGATTTTCACGTATGCAGGGCTGATAAACTCGGCGATCTTCCAGAGGCTTCTATAGTCACGAGCTCCTCTCCCTCAGCGCGCACAGGTGGTGCAGCCCCTCCTGGTCTTGCCCTCTGGTCGCGTGACCTCTCTCGTTAACCAATCAGCTTCTAGCTTCGTTGCCACGCTTATTAGGCTTCAGAAAAGGCTGAGCACCTAATTCCAAAATAAACGTCCCTGGGTGTGGCGAATCTCGAGCATCTCATTACCGCTCCGCAACCTTAAGGTGGAAGCAAGAGTCGATAAGAACGGCCGAAGAACCATAAATTAACATAATGAGCAACGCGTCAAGCACCTTCGAAAAGGGTTTGCCTCATACTTTCGAGCCCGTTCTCGTGCCGGCCTTCTCGTTTGAACCTTGTCAAAAGGACCATTCTCAAAACGTCCTTCTCAGTTCCTTCTCGGAAACACGAAGGATGAAACATCCTTCGTGTTTCATCCTTCAAGAAATAAATTATTAAATTGGAGGCGTTTAGGTTGGTGTTGTGGCTTGGTCACCGCATATCCCCGAAGAAGCTTTTTCAATTCCCCCTTCCTCCTTCCTCCCCCCCCCCCCCCCCCCCCAATCTTCCCTACAGGCACGCGCTCACGTACACACTCAAGTGATATGGTCCCGCAGTTTGTCTAAAGCCAGGAAACACTGCTTATACATCATACAAAAGACAGTCTGCATAGGGGTTCGAACGCGAGTCACCGCGAGATCCGTGCTTCGAATGCCGCATGGCAACGAGTTCAAGGAGGAAACTTGACACGCGGCATTCGAACCACGGACATTGCGGTGACTCGTGTTTGCAGACTGTTTTTTTTTTAATAATTTATGAGCAGTGTGAACCCGGCTTAACGGTTCCTGGGATACGTTCGTTCTATTCTTGAAACATGCAGCCAAAGTCAGGAGTCGCTCGTTGGGCTGTCCGGATATGGTCGGCGCCGGTCAATATTCTAATGAAACACCGGAAAGCTCTATTGTGTCAAATGCGCGGCTTCGTAGTGTCCCCTTTTCCCGGGCCGCGGGAGGGTGCACTCGGAGTGATTTTCTGCCGATACGAAATACATTTTGTTTATCTTAAAATGGACCGCACCGCACGTTGTATACGAGCCAGCGGAGTGGTCGGAGGGCCAATGCAGGGCTGAGAACCACGTGCGAACGGGACCAAACGCAAAAAGCCCTAACGCAAACCCTCCCCCCCCCCCTTTCCCTCCCAATTTGGATGTTTTGAGAGGGTTTAAACGAAAAGGTCCAAAGTAGAAGTTTGGGCTAGTTGGTATTTCATGATTAAAGATTAAAACAGCGCAAGGACACGGACAAGAACAAGAAGGTAGACAAACAAGGCGCCTTGTTTGTCTACCTTCTTGTTCTTGTCCGTGTCCTTGCGCTGTTTTAATCTTTAATCATGAAAAGGTCCAAATGAGAATGGGGCGAAACGAGAAAGGGCGACATGCGAATCGGATGTTTGAGGTACACACGCTTCATACATGTGTACTTCGAACATGTGGAAAGACCGTTTCTTTTTTGTATGAGCAATGTGATACGACCGTTATAAAAAGCAAAAAAAACTCGTTTTGTCTGCAGACTGCCTTTCGTTCAATGTATTAGCCGTGCGACTGCCGCTTTCGAGAGTATCGTATCCGACATGTCCGCGATCAGTGTTTTTGCGCGTGTCCCTTCTGTAAGGTGGGGCGTGCTCTTGGCCCTCGCAAGATGCCAAGAGCACTACGCAAATCTGGCTTCCACTCTCGGGGAAGCCAAAGCACCTCCCACAAAACATTAAAAAAAAGAGAAAGAATATGGCTGCTCGTAATCCATTTTTGTTATACGCGGAAGTTTCCCGCGCGCTCTGCCCGACACACGCTAGTCGAGGTCAGCGATCTTCTCGATCAAGGACGTGGTCTTACAACTACACCCCGAGCGATTGACACCATTCCCAAAAGAAGAAGGGGCACCGCAGCCAGAAAATGAGAGAGAGAGAGAGAGAGAGAGAGAGAGAGAGACCTATAGCCCAGCCAACTTAGTCAGCAAATGTTGTACATATGAAGGTGCTACTGAATAAAGTCAGCTCAGTTTGAGATGCTGACTTCTGACACTCTGTTCCTTTCTCTTCCACTTTGCATTCGTCTCGTTCTCCACCCAGTCTCAGGTAATTTAAGAATCTGGTAAAGCTACACCAGCTCGCCTGCGCCATTACCGTTGTTTTTTCTCTGCTTTGTTTAAAAAAACATCTTTTTTGTGTGTGTGTTTTTTATCAACCGTCATTTGTACAGCTTTTGCACTGCCGCGCTGCGCTTCTCTTCGGATTCATCTGATTATAGGATGGTGAACCAGTTTTATCTGGACGCGCGTTAAGCTAAGCGAATCGTTTCTCTTTTTTTTTTTTTTTTTAGCTTTTACGAACAGCTTGTTTCTATAAACTGTCATCTATAATGTCTTGGTACTGCCGCGCTGCGCTTCTCTTCGGGTTCGTTTGGTTAGGATGGCTATGAACTGGTTTCCCTGGACTTCAGTTAAGCTTAGCAAGGTTGACACTAAGTGAATTGTATCGTTTGTTTGTTTCTTTCGTTTAAACGAAGAGCCCGCTCTCTGTTTGTCATCTTCTCTGGTCATGTGCTCAGAATCAACATGTCGTTTAGGCGTAAGGTTGTGTACGTCCGTTTAACGCAGCACGCACTCTAGGAATGGGAGCTCCCCTGTCTAATCGAGCGTACAGTGACAGCTGTCGCGACCTGGCGGCTAAAGTTGGAACTAGGAAAGTGGGGACCGCGGCAGCTCCTGTGGTTGAAGGAAGGATGCTATACTCGCGGCCAGCTTTCTGCGGCAATGCAGTTGCAATGCTAGGGGGGAGGGTGCACCAACCGCCGTACTTGGCCGTGCACGCGCTTTCCTCCTCTCTTCGGATTGCCGCAGAAAGCTGACCGCGAGTATAATCGAATCGTTCTTACTTCTTTGTTGTCGAACAGCAGACTATTTTTCGACGCAGGTCACTCCAGATTTTGTGGACACTGGTTAGGCTTAGCGAGGTTTGTATGATGCGAGTTGTTCATTTTCTTCTTAGACGAACAATTGACGTATTCTTTCTGTGCTTCTGCGTACCAATTTATCTAGTCAGAAATAATGCATTTACCGGATCTGAGGATGACTGTTACATATAGTATAGGTGATAAAAACCGGGATGTGGACAAGCAAAACTATCTGCTGATTTACCAGGTTTGAATGGGCACATCTGTTTAAATTGTGTTGCCTTTTATTTATAAATCTATTAAATCACTAGGCGACATTCGCAGGACGCCTAAATCATTTTTTATAGGGTATGACAAATAAAATTTCTTGGCGTGGAAAGAAAGCACATCGGCATCCGTTCTTAATATATAAAGATAACGATTTCCAAAGAGTTGAACCATTTCAAACTTTTCCTTTGTACCGCATTAAACTCTGGCCTTGAGGGAAAAAATAAATAAATAAATAAAAAAAAACTGTAATCCTCTTTGACAACTGGTAAAGGCATACCTATCCGCCTTTCCATAATCTCACTTTAAAAAGTGACAATATGCTATTAAATACATGAAATCGATGCACAAAAAGGGATTAAACTTGAAAAAAAATTTAGGCCTTAAATCCTATTGTTATTGGTCCACTTACGTACACCCTGGAATTTAACGCCGCTCCGATCTGGGTTTGATAATGAAGCGAAACCTTCCCTTATAGTAACACTACCTGCTGTAACACCGCGGATTAAGGTAGCGTTTTTGGCTTTGAATATCCGGGTTTACGAGGACTAATAGGCGGGGGGACAACGGTAATCGCCAACCGCACTCCCCCGGAGCGTTGCCTGTTTTGGGGCAACGAGAACGGGACAGTCACGTGGATTTCGATAAAAGTGGATGAACGAGTAGGCTTTCTAAAAGCGTCCTCGGTGCAAAGACATAAGGAAGGATATAGAAGGGACATCAAGCGACACTAGTTGGGACACAGAGGTGCCATGTAAATACCTACATGGATACACGCGAGAGCAGAGGAGTCGTATGTATGCAGGCCACTCAGGAGAGAGAGAAAAAAAAAAGTGTCCTCAATATTGGAACGCGTTCGTGAGAGGAGTGAGTTTTTTCGGTATCAAAAAGTTCTCCTTTCCATAAAAAGATGCTTGTCTAATTAGAACAGAAAAATTAAGGGGAAAAAACAAATAGTACATTTGTTTGTTTGTTTTGTTCGATTGCTATTGATGTTGTCATCGAGGAAGGCCACCTCTGCCGAGTAATCGGTGCTTGAGTATACTGTTCATCAGCTTTATTTTGTTGTTTCAGTGATGCGAACTTGTCGGCAAGAAAACCAATCATGTTTTTGTTTCCTTTTGGAAAGTTTTGTTCACTGAAATGAAAGCCACGGACCCCCACAATTTCATTTGTTGGTTTGACGGATATCGACAGGTGAACTTTGGTTCAGAGCGAAATTTATTCTTTCTTTGTTATCTTTTGATCGAGATAACGTCATGTTCCCAAACTTTTCGCAACGTATCGTTACCGTCGGTAGTGTATGTGACAGAGTTCCAGCTTTCTGCAATGCTTGGTTTAGTTGTGCGGGTCTAACAACCGGGTTTCTTTTTCTCTCAGGAACCATGTATGTTCAAAATACGTTTGAGATGTTGAATGTACATCGCACGCAGTACGCTCGATATACACATTAAAATTGCACTTTCTTATTCTGTAAACGTTTACAGGGGGTATAATATTACCTTTCTTTCCCGAAGGAATATTTGACATTTGTGAGATGCGCCTGTCGTTGTCGCTGTATAGTGGCACGAGGGTCAATAACGCGGAAAACACTGACGCAGCGTTAGAACAAACCAACGACAACCAATACGAAAACCAGCGTCTTAAAATTTTCTTGTTTTCGCGTTTTTTGTTTCTTTCGTTTAGTTCTTGACTTCACCATACTTTCGTTTTGCTTCGTTCGGCGTAGTTTCGCGTGAAAAAAAAAAAATAAAAAAAATAAAAAAAAGACTTGACGAGCGAAAGTCGACGATTGCTTCTGACGGTATAACCTTAAGGCTCGTCTCTACTTATTTGATTATATTTTCTTTTTGTGTGTGTTTGTGTGTATGCTTGTGTACCGGTGGCCCCGAAGCATCAGAAAAAACGGGCCTGCCTGCCGAAAAAGAAAAAAAAAAGCAGCCTCCCCGTTTTGTCTAGTATCGGAGATCGCTCTTGCTCCGTAGCGAAACCTGTCCCCCCCGAATCGCCGTTGCGGCCGACTTCCTCGGACGCCTGTTCTGGTTTTCCATCCACGTCCATCGAGTGCCGCAGGCCACGCGTCGACCCCGAAATTTTCCACGAGCGGACCAACCACGCCTACGCCTTATGTTCATGCATTCCTCCCCTCCTCCTTTCTCTCTCTTTCTCTCCTTAAAACCCTCTCGTCAACAGCATTGAACTAAGGGGGGACACTAACTCAACTAATACAAGCTGTCAGAATAATGTTGTGCTTGGGAGTATGCAATGTCTGTACCTGGGAACCGTTGTTATCAACTATAACTACGGACACTTTAAAAAAAAAAAAAAATGCCGGGATTGGCGAGTTTCGAGCACCTTGTTATTGCTCCAATGGCAATTTTCACCGCGTGTTTTTGAACCTACTTTTGAGGCTTCGTCTTTTGACCGCAAGCGCTGTGAATATCTGATTCGCTCGAGAAGGCTGGCGAGCGAACCTGCCGCCAGAGCCTTCTGTTCCAGGCGCCAGGTGCCGTCGGTTTCGTTGGAGTCGACAGTAGGGACTTTTAGCAAACCGTTACCGCGTTCCGCGTACCGCGCACTACTAGAGCCTTTGAAGCATGCTTTTAAGCGCGCACCCCGCGGTCACAACATCACCCAAAAGCACGCTTCAAAGGCTCCGGTGCGGTACGCGGAGCACGGTAACGGTTTGCTAAAAGTCTCTAATAATTCACTGGACGTAAAGTTTGAGTGCACTGTTCACTGGGCGGGTTTAGAAAAAGCTCACACTTATAGGTTCCCAAAACCGTATATATTCGTGGTATGGAATGCACGTTGAAAAAACACCGTGAAAACTCGTATTCAGCAGGCGCAGAGCAGCTGCGCACTTAGCTATCTGGCCGCCAGGGAATACCGCTTAATCATAAATCAAGAAACAAAATTATAATAGGCTAAGTGCCAAGTTTCTTAGCTCTCGTTTGATGTAGTTATCGTGCGTGTTCGTGAATACAGCATGAAAGCAGAAAGAACAAACAAGCATGAGGACAAAGGACAGAGACCTAACGCTCGATCTGTCAGTGCCTGGTCTTTCTCTCTAAATATTTTATTATTTATATATCTTTAAATTATTTTCTGATATATTTTTCTGTTCGGAAAGAGAAAATCCTGTTTTATATAATTATTAACAAAATTGGTATATATATATATACCTTAGATTTGCCTCTATATTGGCGATTTTCAGCACCTGCTTTCGAACCTATTTTCACAGCTTCGTCTTTAGACCGCCAGGGGCTGTGAATATCTGGTTCACTCGAGTAGGCTGGTGAGCGAACCTGCCGCCACAGCTTTATCTTCCATCCGCTAGGTGCCGTCGATTTCGCTGGAGTCGCCAATACCTTATACGCCTCATAGCGTGAACATGACACGTGTATAGTCCGATATACGTTACTAATACGCGTATAGCATCAATGGTCAATTTTGTCTAATTAGCTTGCGTTCTATCACACCACACTAAATGAAGAGCTTCCCGTCAAACTTCCATTGAAAAAAAATATTGGTTTGTATATATATATATATATATATATATATATATATATATTTTGAAAATATGCAGATGAATGAACCGTGCTTGATCGTGTGAATCAAAGTTTGACGAAACCGCCGGAAGTCAGAACAAACGACGGATCCAGGATTTGAACAGGAAAGAACCATGTACGATGATGAAAAGTATAGACCTTTTCACCCTCCGCCGCATGGGCGCTGCCATCTTGGAATCACGTGATGCGGCCGCCATTAGGTTGCTTCAAATCGTTGCTCCGCCCTCCCGCGCGCGCCTTGGCGGATGCGTTGAATTCGTGTTTTTCGTCGCGCTTCACCGCGTTTCTTGCCTTACTCCGTAAAGTGCCGTTCGATACTTATACTTACCATGCAATTGCATTACATCATTTTGCGCGCAACTTCTGTAGTTAATTTTGTAACCCGTTTTGAATATTTTTTTTTCTTTTTTTTTTTACTGTCGGCGTGCGGATACGTGTGAAAAGGCTATATAGGAACAGGAATCAGCGCTAGCACATTGACGACATATATGACTTGAAGAGAGCCTCGAGGGTTCAAATACCAATAACTTACGAGAACTGAGGTTTGGTTACTAATAAGGGCGGAGCATTTGCAATAGGAAGCCCAATGTTATTATATATGAGTGCGCATTGGTGTCAAGGGACGAAACAAAAACACTCAGCGTAATTAGCCACGTGTTTTTCCTGAAAGCATGGTGTTTTGTAGCTACAACATATCGAAAACAGTTTCTTTTGATTACACTAGGGAACTTGTGGACAAGACGCGGGAACAAACGTATAGTTTGAATTTTTTTTATGCTTGTTTGTCCGCAAAATCACACCTATATCTGTTTTACGCTCTTAATCACGTGTGTGATATAAGCATTCGCTTTATCGGTATATCTATGAATTCCTCGGAATAGTATATCGCGCTTGGTCCCATGTCCTTAGTCTTTCAGTTGCTTAAGTCATTTTTTAATATATAACCATGCAGTTTGAATTAATTTATTTCAACACAAATGTTTGGACTCCCCGCGTAAGAAACTGTCACAGACAACTTGATAGTGCCTATGATTCACAAAATGTGACGCTGAAAAGAATCCTTCCGCACGAAAATCACCCGAGTGCAGCCGGTTGTCTACGGCGAATAGGGAGATACTTTCAGTAGCTGGCGACGTCAAAATGTGCAAAGCGCATCGTTTCAAATCAGTGAACAGCTTTCTACACAGGTGCATTGGGTGGCGCCTGGCGTTCGACTTCAGCCAAACTTATCGGAGATCATTTCTTTTGCGCTCTTCAATTTCATTCGGCACATTTTACGGAAGATGAATATCATACTTTATTTTAAGTCTGACATTCACTTATCTCACCATTCTCATACCTTGAGAACGCCGTAAGCAAATTTCCATATACCAAAAAGTTTATTTCATAAGGCCAATATTTTGAAATGCTGTCAATGAGTACTTTAGTTAAAGAAATTTTCTAGTCAGCCTACGCTGCAGGGTCTATCAAAATATTTCTCGAGCGCTTAATTTCTCTAAATAAAACAGGCAGGGACAATATCACTTTTTTATATTATCTACCTGATTATATGAAACTTTTCTAGTCATTATAAAAGACGTTTCCAGTCTCGAAGTTAGAAAAGGTTGGTGTACGGAAACCCGAACATCGAACAGTAAACTCGTCAGTTCATCTGTTTTTGGTGGTTCAGCAGATTGTTAATCATGTTGTCGACCTGCTTTTTCACTAAGCACTGATGCAATATAGTCTGTTGCAATATAAGATGATCAGTTCAATATCTGATTTGAGCGCGAGCTATCTACCCTCCGTACCGCTCGGTGCACGCACAGCCAAGGCACGGCTGCAGGCAACGAGCGCACGCTGCAGGCGGAGCTTCTAGTGCTCTTTATTTTTTTTTCTTCTAGAAATTAGTGTCCGCGGGTACGGCCGTGGACAATGGTGCTCCTTCTTGTGCATCAGCGCAGTTGTTTCACCGCCAAACTTGGCCGAAGTTACCGATGGACGGAATCAGACGCACATAGTGTTCTTAAAAAAAAGATCGCAATTTAGGCTCGAAACCCCTTCGTGGTTTGCCAAGTAGCTCAGCACTATTGTTTCATTCGCTTTGTGCTACAAGAAAGAAATATATATTGCAAAATTAATCGAAGGTAGCATGAAACAGCATCACAATCGCGTGCCCATTGAAACCGAAACCGACCAAATTGGAGCAACCTAATGGCGGCGAGTGCGCCAGCGCCCTCTACCCGCCGGTCAGGCAACTACTGAAATGAAAAGGTCTCAAAACAAAGATCAGGGGACGTGGACTCGCATGACGTCAATTTTCCCGCTAAGTGTAGGGGGAAACTACATTGGTATGTAGTTCACGTGACGTCAGATTTCTTGGCATCAATTTCCCCCGTCAAATTTAGCGGGGAAACGGTTTGGCCTGTATATTCCGTGTCACTAGTTGTGAACAATGCCGGCAAAGGCAACACCAGGTGAAGAAAGAAAGAGACCGTTTTACTGAAAGAGGGCGAGAGAGAAAAGGGGAAAGGGCTACCGGCGCTTTCCCCCTTTCTGGTTGTGTAGAAAGAGTGAAAGTCCCGGGGATGAGAGGCTTGGCCGGTGTTGGGTGTCTGCAGTGCCGCAACTTCGTTCGCACTTTCTTTTGTGTTTTAAACTCGCAAACTTAATTAGAGCTACGGGCTTCGATGGCAACAGTTCCCCGGTTACGAGGACACCATTGCTCGGTCATAGGGTGCACGCATAAAAACAGAAAGCGTCGAATACTGTCCGAGGACCTTTGTAGCTTGCAAGGAATCCGGCAAGGCGAGAGCGGCTGCAATGTCTTTAAGCTCTATCGCTTTCCACATGACCCCGGTTTCAGGCGGCAGTGGAATGCGTCCGCAAACCGAAAAGGCGTTTCCTCAACGCCAGCCTCTCGACTGTGCTCGGAACATTTTGTGAATGGAGCGCGCACCGAACGCTGTACCGCCGATGAACATGGGGTACGCTCGCAAGGTGCGTGCGAGTTTTCTCGTGATAACTGCTGTTCGAGCTTGTAAACTTTTGTATCTGAATATATCTTAATATTGATTACTTGCAGTGATGACTGACCCGATTTCATCACCGACAACACTTAGTTGAAGGCTCATTTCTGCCGCCGGGTGAGGATGGAAATTTTTTGAAATGGTAGTTCTATCGGTTTTCCTGAATCGCGATCTCCTGCGTGATACCAGAAAGCCGGCAAAAGCGCTCCTTTGAGTGCCGCTGGTAGGCTGTTTCCGTTGATTGGGCGCTTTGAAACGCTGGATAGTCGCTGCACGGTTCGTCTCGTGTGTTGCAATCTGCGTTTTCGAACCCAGTGTGCAAGTTTCTTTGTTCGAGTCATGGCATCCGTCAGTGCAGCAACGGGGGAACAGCGGCAGCGAACGTGCCAGCGATAGAAATTGTAGGTGAGTACTCAAAATATTGCATCAAACAGTAAAATAATTCGTGGCTGCTTTGAGGCTTTCTGCGGTTCAATATAAGTACACCTAGAACGTCTTCGTCGTTCATACACATGGAAATATAAGAACACGGAGAGGAAGAAAAAAGCAGCGCAGCAAAACGATCTGTAGCAGCTCCGGGTGTTTACAGAAGTTAATTTAGGTTCCCGTTTCGTGTATCGCTTGTTGATTACTAAAAATGACTACGTTGAAATAGGCCCATTGCAAGCAAAAATTGATAAATGGTTCACCATTTCCAGTCACGCGGAAAGCGATGGAGCTTAAAAAACATTGCAGCCGCACTCGCCTTGCCGGATTCTATGCAAGCTACATACAAGTCCTCGGAAGTATTCGACGCTTTCTGACGTTATTCCTTTCACCCTATCACCCAGCAATAGTGTCCCGATGACCGGGGAACTGTCACCATCGAGGACCATGGCTCTAATTAAGTTTGAGAGTTTGAAACAAAGAAGAAAGCGCGAACGAAGTTGGGGCACTGCAGACGCCCAACACCGGCCAAGCCTCTCATCCGGGACTTTCACTGTTTCTACACAATCAGAAAGGGTGAAAGCGCGGTAGCCCTTTCCCTTTTTCTCTCTCGCTCTCAACATGGCGCTACCCACGATGAGGGCGATGGAGGGTGAGGGGAGAAAGGGAGAGCACTAGGAACGTTAGAGGGGAGATGAATAAGTTTCTCGCCTCCTCCCCAGTTTTCCTAGTGCTTGCCCTTTCTCCCCTCGCCAAGCGTTGCCTTCGCATGTACTGCACGTAACTTGTGACACGGAGTATAGGTCCCGTGACGTCAGCTGACGTAGTACAAAATTTCCCGCTAAATTTAGCGGAAAAACTGAATTCTTGTAAAGACTTTTGCAAAAAGAGCTCTCTGGCCGCCACCATTTTGCGACTGAGCGACCCCATCGGCCAGAAATTTCTGCCACCCGCCTTAGCTGGGGGAAACCCGGTCAGCGCGACTCCCCATCTGCATTGAGCATTCGGAGTCCGCCGGCTTTCTTGAAGGTTTTTACTTTATTTGCCTGTTCAGGATGCTTGCCCTTTTTGTGTTATCTTCCACTGTTATCTTCCCTGCAGGGAATACCAGGGCTCGTAGCCTGCTCGACCTTCGCAGGAAACGAACGAAAATAGCGAACGTCAAAAACCCCGCGACGCGGGCCGTTCGCGGTTCTTCGAGGATTATTCTCCGAAAACACTTCCCGGCTATGTTTCATGTCTTCGCGAAAAATAGCTGATAAGGTCGGGTCCGGATTATGGGGACGGAATAGACACGTTCGTTCATTTGCTTTGGTGCTGAGCAAAAAAACAGCTCTCTTCCAAAACGTGCCCCAAAACAAAGCGGATTCCGCCCGATCGTCGTGAATGGCTACCACCGACACTGTATATTGGATACGCTGTGTTATTTTGGGACTTCTCTCAAATCCTGTTCGGAAAACGCGACATCGTAGGATACTTACAATAAATGTTGTTCGATTGATCAGACTCTTTGAATTTTATGTTGTGTGCGAAGAATACCCATGCAGTTTGGCTATCGTGTGCGATGAAATATTTCCAACAGTTAAAACCCGCGTAGATTGACACGGTTGAGTGTATGGTGCCGTAAAAAGATCAACATAAAATTAAACAAACATTTCAGTTACATTTCTTCTGTCGCGCGCAGACTCACCAAAAATAGCTTTGATTTGTTAGTTTTTGTTGAAAAAATAGTGCAATCTTTTCTTAAAACCACAGAGAAATTCCATTCGCCATAAAACACAAAAGAAAAAAAGAAAACGCAGCAATTTAGCCATCGCCAGCGTCCAGAACTGCGACTGCGGAGGCTGCTACAGCCCACCGAAGAGCAAAACCAACAGCCCAGTGCAGTCGGGCAACACCGACGTACACTGTCAAAACCAGAGACGCGCGCTGTAAATCGCTTCGTTCGAGACTGGCGCTAGAAAGGATTATAGGTCACGTGACATCAATTTCTCCGCTAAATTTAACGGAAAATGCACGCTCGGACGGACGGACGGACAAAATATTGGGATTGGGGGCTAGCGTTAAAAAAAAAAGCATTTCACGCTTTAAAACATAACGGTTATCAACCGGGAATTGCGTGTTCGTGCTAACCATCTCGCCGTCTATACACTAACCCTACCAACAAAAGCTTTTTAGTACACTGGTAGGAACCAATAGAACAGCCTATTTTATTTGGAATACCAATTCACGGCATAGAGAATACTCGTACGTGGAACCACAAGAAGACATAACACGCGGACGGTTCGGCTATGGTTATTTTTGTTTCGCGTCCTGAACGTCTTCACTTGTTAGCCCAGTGTTTATATATAGAACAACGTCGTGCACACAAGACTCGTACTCACAAACGCTGCCTAAACCGTGTTAATGACATCACGACTGGTTTGGGTTTACTTTGTTTCTTCATGAAATGTGGGTCAGCGTACCCGGCTCCACGTCATTAAGGGTCGAAAGTGAGATGGGGCCGGGATAGCCACGTGGAGAGGTATAAGTAAGCATTGTGTGCCTCGCTGTCGAATGGATAATGTGCGGTCTCCTTCTTTATTGACTTAAACCTTATAAAGACGTTGCCCCTGCGTGTATCTCGGCGTACGCGCAGGGTCGATGTCGCGAACTGATTCAGTTTAATCCCCTTTCCTCTGTTTCACATTTCGACCGCCATGCTGCGCCAAACTGCTTGCGGTACGCTCAGATAGGCGATAGCGTCCCGCTTCTTTCCTTAACGTCTTTTTCGCTGGGTGTGCGCTACATCCTCTGGAGTGCCGAATAAAGGGCTTCAGTCTGAAAACCTTTGAGTTGCCCGTGAAACAGCTAGGGTGTTAGGGAACTTTCTTGTGCTTTATGCCGTGGTGCAAAGAAAAGAAAATTCTGAATACGTAACTGTCTAGAAATTAAGACGGAAATCCCTTTCCACCCCCCCCCCCCCACCCCCACCCTAAGAAAATAGAAATAAAACACGAAAATCACTTAGTATCTGAGAGAGCAACGTAACATCAGTTTGCTAGTAACTTGCTAACAAAAACAGATATGATGAGTTTTATTACAGAACAATAGATGCCGCAAGTAATAATTAATTTAAAAACAAATTACAAATTCAGGTAAATGATTATATATAATAAAACGTATTACTTGTGATAAGTACCGCAGCGTTTTAGTCTGCCTATTTGCAGTCGCTTTGTTCGCCGTTCGCATAAAATGTTATCACTTTGTCTCTCGTCTGCTACCACCGATAGCAGACGCGAGACAAAGCGGTATTCTTCTGCTACCGCGGTAGCAGACGTTTACCAGTATGCGCCTGCAACGGCGTCCAAAAGCAACACCTCTCAGATAATCTAAAAGGTGTTGCCGAAATACAATTTAAAAACCTGGCTGATTTCTTTCAGTAAAAAAAAAAAATAAAAGTGGGAATCATTATTCTAACATTGCTTCCATTCACCGGTTCCCTGGGCGCGGCAGATGTCCTTCCATTTGGATCATTGATCGGAGGAAGCACCGCTAGGGGTCGCGTCGTCTGGTCGAGACGGAGAACTTCAATGTCAGGGCCTGGCCCTTCGTCGCCTAGCGACAGACGCAGCACGGTTTGTGTAACTTTCTTCTTTTTTTCTTTCCGGTTAATGTATCCACGGCATATTTTATTCACGGTGAGCATCCGTTTTACTGTACGCGGAGTCTTCCGCAACAGCATTATTTGATGACCGAAGGATACGACGACAGCTGTACTGTGTCGCCATGACTGACGTGATTATACGTGGATTCTACAAAACTTGTATTGGTGATATGCAGCTCTAGTTACTTACTTACAGTCACACCTTACGTACCTTAATCTGTCAATGACTATAGCCGTAAAAAAGTGTATTACTATACTATACTATAACGCACAATTTTGTGCGTTTTGCAGTGTTGTACATGTATGTACCATACCCCGGAAGGCTCATAGGACTAGTGTTAGACTGCTCTAATTGTCATGGCCCCTACGCGAACTCAACTCTCTGACGTCACAACGCTGCGGTGGCGCTGCTGTCGGCAATGCGCATGCCCAGACGCTTCCTTTCACGCCGATCTGGTTTCTGCGCAGTTGCAGTGCCCATACACCTGCTGTGTGCAAAGGCGAGCTTCTCTATAGGCTCCTATAGATGTCTTAACGAAATTGGTCGCCCATCGAACAACAGTGTACTCCGCGATCACAGCCGATGCCCTTTCTCTACTGTCTCTAACTAGGCTAACATCTAATTGCTCGTGTCCCATCTAGATGTGTTGTTGAATCAAATTAACGATAGTTTCTATCCAGCGTTTCTAGTTTTAGTCGTACAAGTAGACTTAATCTGCTCGGGGATTTTTTATAGTACAAGGCGAGGTAAGCAGCTTAATTGTTGAAGTAACAATTAATCGTCTTTACTTCACAACCTGGGGTAAGTTTTTGAACATTTCAACATTGAAATCGCGCTATTCCATGCGCGTCATTCCGCCGATATTAGTTCAATATTTTTTTGCAATTGTTTGATTTAAATTTCAATAATTTAAAATGCAAATTACAAATAGAAAATACGGTACAAAATCCATCATCTCTATATCATAGTCCACACACACGAAAAAGACACAGGTCTGGGACAGTTCATCATGTTGCACTGCTCGCCACTGCTGCCTCTTCGTTGATTGCAAGCGTAGACCCGTTATGGCCAGTCGACTTATGTGAACAGCCACTGACGAGGGAATTGCCCTCGACACAGCGGCGCCGCGATTTCTAAGAACCGATCCCGTTTGTTGCCTCCTCTCCCAGATGGAGCCACCTTCCCGCCTACCCGTCTCTCTCTCTCTCTCTGTCTCTTCTGTCCTCCTCACCCGGCGTCAACTTCCGTGTCCGCCGTCATTCTTGTTGCTTGTCTTTTATTTTCGGCCAGACTCCTTTTTCGTCTGACTTCTTTCTTTTTTCCTCTTTCCTCCACGACGCTCGTTGTCTGAGTACCCTTGAACTTGTACGCCTTCATCCCCTTCCGGATTGCGCCATGACAAGTTTTAGTGACGTCACTGTCGTTCGTGTCACGAAGACACGACAAGACGGGCTGTTGCTCCTTTCGGTTTGAGGCGTTTTACCATACCCTGTTTCAGACTACGTCACGCCCACTTTTGAATACGTCAGTGCTGCTGAAGTCACGACTCTCGGGGCGTAGTATATTGTTCGGGTTGGTCTGATGGCATGTGGCTTGATTTTATGAAGCTATATTAGCACAGCCTAGTAGGCGTCATGAGCCTTCTCGCGCTGTGCGAGAAAATTCAAACGTTGGAACATTCAAACGGGTTTCAATGGCATACCCATGGTGTAATTATTTGCTCAATCGCAAGCCATTTTTTTTTTCATTTCATGTAAATTCTGTGATATATTTTTTCTTTTTTTCAGATCAAGCTGGAAACAAGTGTCTTTCTGGTGG
This sequence comes from Ixodes scapularis, assembly GCF_016920785.2. NCBI lineage: Eukaryota > Metazoa > Arthropoda > Arachnida > Ixodida > Ixodidae > Ixodes > Ixodes scapularis. Next base: position 108,633,341 of record NW_024609879.1, on the reverse strand, counting down.
TTCGTGTTTTTCATGTGAAAACTTTCAAACATTCATTTAGCTTTCATGTCGTAACAGTGATCAAAGCTGTTCCTGTATTGTTTATAAAAAAAACAGAACGTTTAATAATATTTGTTACAACATGAACACATTGGGGGAAGAAATTGTAGTCCGTGAGAATGAGTCTCACATTTGATTTATTTTTGGTTATTCCGCGATATTGGTGTCCGCGCAAGCGGGCTACCTCACCTGTGATTCAATCGTTAACACGGAACATCACTAACCATAAACCCACGGTTATTAAAGACGACTTTCTTTCATACGTTACAAACACTAATGTCGTCTCACATGTGTTATAATAAAGAAAAAAATAATAACTCAATAATTCAAAAACAACGCTCGTCCACGTCGTACGTTTACAGCCATGTCTTATTAATACGGGCCTCGTTGAATAGGGATAGCCCCCTATATAGACAACAGTTTTCGGGGAGTAACTAGGTAATTGCACGCATCTTTGTATCGTTATTATAAACGACTCACAGTATGAACACATCTCTTTTTTTTTTTTTGGGGGGGGGGGGGGGGGGTAGGAGGTTTCCATATTAAGGAGGGATGACTGTACTCAGATCTCGCTACACTGGGTTCCCTTCACTCATCCCTTTATCCACTTCTGTCCTAATCTTTACAGGTCACACCGCCCCAGACGATAAATAATAGTCATCAAAATGTCCATCGTCAAACCCGGCGGCGCATTCGGATTATGAAGGTCGTAAAGGGAAGAACCCCATACCCCGAGGCGTTTGAATGACGCGTATGCGAGTGCCCATCATCTCCCCTCCCTTTCGGCCCCTACCTCGCGAGGTCGGCTTCACCCAACGGAGTGGCGTGTAGTGGCGGAGCCAGACGCGCAGGGGCTCGCTCCGTTTCGGTGCGTGTCTCTTTTTACGTGTGCGGATTTTTATTTTTTTTATTTTATCTTAGTATTTTGTGTGTTTTGTACTGGCTTCATGTCTGGCTTCCAGTTTCCTTTGTATTTCGTGACGGGGGTGCATGTTGGTGTGGGGGAGCAAAGTTTGCATTACAACCATGAATCCTGCCCCGTGCTGCAGTCTGGATTTGGTCAGGCTCTCGGATTTTTGCGTGTTTGGGTGTGTGTTTGTTTGCGTGTGCGTGTGAGAGATGAGAGAAAATTTCAGCTGTTTTGATGTAGGGATATTTTTTTCAACTTTTTTATATAGAGAACTTGGAACGGTGTGGTTTAACCGTTGGTAAGGCTGTAGATCTTAGAGCACAGAGCTTAAACTATATTTAAAGTTCTATGTAATTTTAAAGCATATAAACTTCAAAGCGTTCAAGTTCTATGTAAACGATTCTCACTTTTTATATGCACAATTTTATGGCATTAGATCCAGTGCGAAATACAGCATTACTGATTACAGAAAAGTTACGTTAAATATATGAAAACTTAAAAGTATTATCTATAATAATGCACGCGTTGCCCTTATTTATATCTATACTTTTTTGCACGGCAAGGCAATTAATTAATTATTGCTTTATTATTTTCCCACATTGCTGACGTACATAATTAAAAAAATACAAGTAAAAGTTTATAAAACATTTTTATTATTATTATTATTATAATTAACGCAAGTTTTATTTAGCTCTATAATTTCAAATTGATGTCTTTGGGGAAAATAATTTCGACTAGTTTAGAGACGCAACCATTTCGTTCGCTCAAATAAAAGTAAACGCCTTTGTCACTAAATATGAAAAAATAGCATTAGAATTGTCTCTAAAACTGGCCCTTCAGGCATTGACGATAAATATCGTAAGGGGTTAGCGAAGTAAGTTTGTAGAGACAATATGTCATACAGCAATATGTGACTCTACATGCAAGTTCATGAAAATGTGGCTAACATTATTGTTCACACAAATTAAAAGTTTGTTCCGGTTTCACTCATTGAACATGCCCTACACTTACAAAGAAAAAAAAAAGCAAAATTGTGTAATAAACGTTTTTCTGTCAGCGAAGTTAGTGTGTTCGTGCGTCTGTGCTCCCATTCAGTACCCAGAAAATTTCGGTGCGGATACCTGGTCACGTGGCCAACTTTTTCAGTTACTTCTATACTAAAATGTGAGTCTATATTCACACACAGGATTAAATGTTGGGTATGTTTCTTTCTTATTTTTTCACTGTGTTTTGTTCTACAGAAGCATCCAGTATGGCATTGGGTCAAGGGCATTTCGGAGTAATAAAGGCTAACAAATATTTGATTCCTTCATGCAGTCTCGGTGTTTGAACGCCTCTGATGATAAACGCACTTCACGTTAAAACGCTATTTTTCTATATTCTAGAAGCGCACGCATATACGAAATCATGTCAATCATCAATGCCAACGCCATTTGTTGTTTACGTATCGCCTTCTTAAGAAGCATCTACCGTTGAAAAGGCACATTTTCTCCATAAAATCTTTATCAATATTTCGAAACAAATTCCGACTACTACACACCATACAAAATTCCTTTTAAGTACCTTTTTCTTCATCGTTATCGTTGAGTAACAAGCTAGACTAGAGTTCCGCACACAGCTTTCTTCCTCCGACATTCTGAACTTCGGCATTGCATTCGTACAACTCTTTCCGCACATTGGCTTCTTAAAATAATTTGTGCGTTCACATTCCAAGCGTATATATTATGTACCACCAACGCCAAACGCAACACAACCCGTTCCTCCGGTCGAAAAAAAAAATCGAGTTTCCAGGTTCAACAAACCCTGACGCACTGCTTCCGCATCTTCTCCTGCCAACAGCGGCGGCGGCGAGTCAGCCCGACTACCCCCAAAACACATATCCGGAGAGCCCGGAATCATCCGTTCGCTCGTAGCCTTCACAACGCTTCACGCGTGTCGGCCCTATGCGTTCTGAGGTTCTCGATACAAGCAAACCAGATTAGCGCGTGCGTTGGACTTCTCTGCATGCGCACGAGAAAGGCGGAAAAAGCAACAACTCACCGGTATTTTTGTAGCGTTTGTCTCAGCGAAGGTCGACAGACGACGACGCCATGACGGTGCTCCCGTCTGCTGCCATGGCAACGTGGGGAGGAGCGAGAGCCCGCCAGAGGAAGGGGAGAAAACAAAACAAAACAATAGTCAGCTTCCCTTTGCTTGGGGAATTTCGATCGGTTCGGAATACGGGATGCGCCGCTTCGGTGTTTTTTTCGGGAGAGCATTTCCCTTTTCGCTATTCCTGCGTCCCTCTTTTGTCCCTAGCTTTTCCCTATATTTGACAAGGGAATGTACAGATCTGACGTTTCGGTAAAAATAGTTCCAACACACGCACACTTATTTCTTCTCTCCTTCGTTTCTTTTTTTTTTTTTTTTTTTCCTACACCTGGATATATGATTTGCTGCTTCAACGTTTTGGTGGAACATTAATTTTTTTGTTGCTATTTCTGCTTTTCTTTTTTTATTTCCCTTTTCCCTAGATTTAGATGTTGGTTATGCAGTATTAATGTTTTGGGGGAAAACAAGATTTTTTTCCTGCAAATTCTGTGTCCCTCTTTCGTCCGTTTTTTTATTTTTTTATTTCCAACATTTGGATGTGTGATATGCTGCTTCGGTGTTTTAGAAAAAAAAAACATTCTCCTTTTTGCTATTCCTGCGCCTCTTTCTTATTCCTTGTTTGTCCCTAGATCTAAATGTGCGATGCCGCTTCAATGTTTTTGGGGGAGTAGTTTCCTAGACGCGCTATCCTTGCTTCCCTCTTCTGCACCTTGCTTTTGTCTCCTAAATTTAGATAATTTAAATATCGAATCTCTAAAGCGGTGTATAGGGGGAAATAGTTCCCTTTTTGCTATCTTTTTGCCCCCTTTTATTCCTTTCTATTTCGCTTTTCAATATTTGAATATAAAATTTGGGGCTCTTGTGTTTTGGGGAAAATAAGTTCCCTACGCGCTATACCCGTTTCCCTACTATATTCCCTATTCATTTCTTATATCTCCCCAAAAGTAGTTGCTTAGGGACTATAGATAAATAGGCAATTATTTGTACGCGATAAATCACTTTATTTAACTTGATCTTGTGGGATAATAAATTATCGGAATTGTCTTATTTTCTCAGAAGCTCTTGCCTCTTATTCCAAATCCTACACACCGCAAACAACTGCACTAAAATCTTCGCGCGCATATGACTTGCAATTGTTTGCAGTATTGACTTCACGTGCATCTTTTTACATTGTGTTTGGGCTGTTTTACAACACCAGATAACTAAACAAACGCAAGAATGACTTGTAGGTACATCGGCTGTTTGCCCAGTGTTCAACGGCTTGTTCATTATTCCGTCCTTACAGACATACTCATCCGTAAGAGTATTT